>NC_052152.1:112623988-112789848 GCF_902713615.1 Scyliorhinus canicula
AATGAGAGCATACAAGTGTTTCTGCAGTCACATGTGATTCTGTGATGGTATGTTGCCTCCTTAGCGCCAGGGTCCAGGTAAAAAGAGGGATCAGGTTCTGGAGGCTGATTTTAGGGAGCTAGGAAATAAATTAATAAGCAAGTCCAAAGATGTGCAGGTTAGGTGGATTGGCCATGATAAATTGCCCTTAGTGTCTAAAATTGCCCGTAGTCCATATGGACATGGTTTGCTGGGCTTCCCGCGCACCTCGCACATCTATCTTCTACCCTAAAAAACTTGCTCACCCTCATCGCCATGTGTGCCCGGTGTACCACCTTAAACTGTATTAGACCGAGCCTGGAACATGACGAGGAATTAACCCTGCTTAGGGCGTCCACCCACAGACCCGCCTCTAACTCCCTAGCTAGCTCCTCCTCCCAGTTCCTCCACCGGGGTCTCCTCCGCCTCCAAAAACTCCTGATAGATATCCGACACTTTCCCCTCCCCCACCCAGGTACCAGACACTACTCTGTCCTGTAACCCCCATGGCTGGATCAGCGGGAAAGCCAACACCTGTTTTCTCAGAAAGTCCCAGACTTGTAAATATGAAACATCCATTTCTTAAAGGTACTCTCACATGACACTGCCCAAATTAACCAAATAATCAATAATAGGGGCAGCACGGTAGCATAGTGGTTAGCACAATTGCTTCACAGCTCCAGGGTCCCAGGTTTGATTCCCGGCTGGGCCACTGTCTGTGTGTAATCTGCACGTTCTCCCCGTGTGTGCGTGGGTTTCCTTCCGGGTGCTCCGGTTTCTTCCCACAATCCAAAGATGTGCAGGTTAGGTGGATTGGCCATGCTAAATTGTTGGTTGGTTGAGTGGGGTTACTGGGTTATGGGGATAGGGTGGTGGTGTTGACCTCGGGTAGGGTGCTCTTTCTAAGACTGGGCATTGGACAGTTCTGGGGTGGTGGGAGTTTTACAGTCTGGATGTTGCACCTGAACATAGCTGGGACCAGTGTCCTTCCAGAGAGATTGAGGGCTTGAATTAATTTGACAGGGGGCTGGGCATCAGGATTAAACATTAGAAAGGAGAAACAAGGTGCACAAAGGATTGTGAGAGATGCATTTTGTGGGATTAGACTAAGACAACAAAAGAAGGTTAAAGCGGTTTTGTGAGGTATGTAAACACACCGTATGATAAATCAGGTGCCTGAACCAGTGTTTTATAAAGGGGCCGTTGTATCTTCTTGTTTCTTTTGTACTATGTTTAGAACGCTTAAATGCTATATTGGATTGGATTGGATTTGTTTATTGTCACGTCTACCGAGGTACAGTGAAAACTATTTTTCTGCAAGCAGCTCAACAGATCATTCAGTACATAGAAGAAAAGGGAATTAAACAAAATTCAAGAAAATACATAACAGGGCAACACAAGATATACAATGTAACTACATAAGCATTGGCATCGGATGAAGCATACAGGGTGTAGTGTTAATGAGGTCAGTCAATAAGAGGGTCATTTAGGAGTCTGGTGACAGTGGGGAAGAAGCTGTTTTTGAGTCTGTTCGTGCGTGTTCTCATACTTCTGTATCTCCTGCCCGATGGAAGAAGTTGGAAAAGTGAGTAAGCCGGATGGGAGGGATCCTTGATTATGCTGCCCGCTTTCCCCCGGCAGCGGGAGGTGTAGATGGAATCAATGGATGGGAGGCAGGTTCGTGTGATGGACTGGACGGTATTCACGACTCTCTGAAGTTCCTTGCGGTACTGGGCCGAGCAGTTGCCATACCAGGCTGTGATGCAGCCCGATAGGATGCTTTATATGGTGCATCTGTAAAAGTTGGTACGGGTTAATGTGGACATGCCAAATTTCCTTAGTTTCCTGAGAAAGTATAGGCGCTGTTGTGCTTTCTTGGTGATAGCGTCGACGTGAGTGGACCAGGACAGATTTTTGGTGATGTGCACCCCTAGGAATTTGAAACTGCTAACCATCTCCACCTCGACCCCGTTGATGCTGACAGGGGTGTGTACAGTACTTTGCTTCCTGAAGTCGATTCACGATCAGCCTCTCGAAGCACTTCATTACAACTGACGTCAGGGCCACCGGGCGGTAGTCATTGAGGCATGTTGCCTAGTTCTTCTTTGGTACCGGTATGATAGAACGTAGAACATAGAACAGTACAGCACACAACAGGCCCTTCGGCCCTCAATGTTGTGCCGAGCCATGATCACCCAACTCAAACCCACATATCCACCCTATACCCGTAACCCAACAACCTCCCCCCTTAACCGTACATTTATTAGGACACTACGGGCAATTTAGCATGGCCAATCCACCTAACCCGCACATCTTTGGACTGTGGGAGGAAACCGGAGCACCCGGAGGAAACCCACGCACACAGGGGGAGGACGTGCAGACTCCGCACAGACAGTGACCCAGCCGGGAATCGAACCTGGGACCCTGGAGCTGTGAAGCATTTATGCTAACCACCATGCTACCCTGCTGCCCCTGATGGTGGTCTTCTTGAAGCAGGTGGGGACCTCGGAGTGGAGTGGAGTAGGGATAGGTTAAAGATGTCTGTAAATACCTCTGCTAACTGGTATGCGCAGGCTCTGAGTGCACAACCAGGGATCCCGTCCGGGCCCGTCGCCTTCCGTGGGTTCACTTTCAGGAAGGCCGATCTGACTTCGGAAACTGTGATGGTGGGTATGGGTGAATTATGGGTTGCTGGGGCACTCGACAGCGGATTGTTGGTTACCTGCTCAAACCGAGCATAGAATGCATTAAGTTCATCGGGGAGGGGTGCGCTGCTGCCAGAGATACTGCTCGGCTTCGCTTTGTAGCCCATTATGTTGTTTTTTAATATGCTTTTTAAATGACTTTCTCAACTTGCTGTGCACCTTCAACAATTTGTGCACAAATATCCTCTTGTGTCTTGTGTTCTTTATTGCCTCTATCTTCTATGGAAATGTATTTTGTACTTCTCTGGTGGTAAATTTCATCTGCCATGCATCAGCCCATTCCACCAGCCTGTCTTCTGTCCTCTTGTAGTTAATCAGCATCATCTTCACCTTTCACTGCGCGTCAGATTTTCAAATTGTACCACGTACATCAAAGTGCAACTCATTAATATATGTCAGACAAAGTAGTGGTCCCAGTACCATCCCCAGGGGAACTCCAATACATTCCTCCATTCCAAATACAACAACCGGTCATTACTGTTCAAATTTCAAATCCGTGCTGCCACTGCCCTTTTTGTTTCATCTGCTTCAGTTTTATTCACTAGTCTATTATATGGCACTTTAACAAGCACCTTTTAGAAGTCCACATCAACTGCATTACTCTCACTAACTCTCCCTTGTACCAATTGAAAAACTCAAATAGTTAAAAGATATGTTGGCTTTCTTTGCCCTGGAATTTTGTCCTATAATGTTCCTAAAAGCTGTCTCGCCACCAGCTTTAAATTGGCTGGCCTGTGGTTAATGGGTTTATCTATCTTTTACACCCTTTCGTGAACACGAGTGCATGTGATATTTAATTTACTTCAGCCCTTGAGCACCTCCCCTAACTAAAATGGATTGGAAGATTATGACTACTCCCTCTGCAATTTTCACCCTTACCTCTCTCAGCAATCTGGGATGCAGCCCATCTGGATCTGGTGGCTTATTTATTTTTGATTACAGACAGTCTTTTACTATCTCTATCACTTTTTAGCCTATCCATTCAACTACTTTCTCTCTATGGCCTTGACAGTATCTTCTTGCTTGTTTTTTATGGCAGACTTCTGTCCCATAAGATGATTTGCAATGCGGCCATCTGTGCTAAGCATTGGCAGTGTGGCTAGGGAGCCCCTCTCTGGCATGACAGTTCCTGCCACATTTGCTGCAGAGGAAATCAATGGGCTGAGAAGGTGCATGTTTTCTCTGGGCCCTCTCTTTGGGCAGCTGAATTTCTGCACGTTTCTCCCAATGCCCTTCCAAACAGCCTCCAGAGCTTGTGGTTATCAGTGACTGTATCTCGGTTGTTAGGGTCAGTGTCCACCATTTCCATATCTCCTTTACAGGTTTCTTTGTAGCAGAGATAAGGATACTCAAAAGACCATGACCTAGTGGTCAACTCATTGTATTGAAGGTCTTTGGATATATGGCTGTCACCCATCAGATGAACTGAGCCAGCACAGATGTCTTTGACGTACATTGATGGAAATGGCACACTGCAGAACCTCTGATTCAGTGACCATGTCCTGTCAGGGATGCTGAGGATACATCTGAGGTAGCAAAGGTGGAAACTATTTAGCCTTCTCTCTTGCTGAACATGTGTTGTCCAGGTCTTGTCATTGTAGAGTGTTCATCCTCAGCACACTCCACAATGACGAGACCTGGACAACACATATTCAGCAAGAGAGAAGGCTAAATAATTTCAGTCAGGTTGCTCATGTTCTACACACTCTTCAACTTGGACTCCATAGCTGCAGCATTTACAAAGATTGTGTTGATTTTGGCATCAAGTGACATGTTGCTGTTGATTGTTGAGCACAAATGTGAAGCTATCCACCATCTCCAGCATCAAATTGTTGATGCTTTTATGATATAAACTAGGAGCATTAATAGGAAATTCAGCTCCTCGATCCTGGTCCACCATTCAATACAGTCGTGGCTAATCCCACCTCAGCCTCAACTCCACTTTCCTGCCCGTTCTCCATAACCTGTCTATTTACTCTAATATCCTGCCATCCACTGCATTCTGGGGTAGTGAATTCCACAGATCCATAGGATGGCAATATGGCAGCATCCT
The DNA here is from genome assembly GCF_902713615.1 of Scyliorhinus canicula. Taxonomy (NCBI): domain Eukaryota; kingdom Metazoa; phylum Chordata; class Chondrichthyes; order Carcharhiniformes; family Scyliorhinidae; genus Scyliorhinus; species Scyliorhinus canicula. The sequence continues at coordinate 112,628,765 of NC_052152.1, forward strand.
GGACCATGACCTTTGTTTTCCAGATGCTGATGTTCAAACTAAACTCTTTACATGTCCATTTACTGCTGCAGGTGTTCCTCAGTGTGGAATGCTAGTGCAGTATTGTCAGCACAGCACAACTCTCTGATGAGGAGACTTGGATCTCAGTTGAGCCAGACCGAACAGCATTCCATCAGTTCCAGTCTGAGAGTAGACAGCAGCAAAGAGAAGCAAATGCCAAAGTGGTGTCAGAAAACAATCCTGTTTGACCCCACTTGATCTCAAATGACCCCAATGTTGCCCCCTTCATAGCTGACCTTAGCCATCATTTTTTAAATTATTATTTTAAAAATAAATTTAGAGTAACTAATTCATTTTTTCCAATTAAGGGGCAATTTAGTGTGGCCAATCCACCTACTCTGCACATCTTTGGGTTGTGGGGGAAAACCCACGCAAACACGGGGAGAATGTGCAAACTCCACACAGACAGTGACCCAGAGCCGGGATCGAACCTGGGACCTCGGCGCCGTGAGGCAGCAGGGCTGACCCACTGCACCACCGTGCTGCCCTTTAGCCATCATGTTGTCATTGAAAGAGGAGATCACATTGTGCAGCTTCTGCAGGCAGCCAATTTTCCCCAGCAGTTTAAATAGACAACGCCTGCTCACATGGTCAAATTCCCAGGTGGCACTGGTGATGGTGGCAATGTATAGTGGCCGCCTTTGTTCACAGCATTTCTCTTGCAGCTACCAGACCGAGAAGATCATGTCAGTTCTTCCAGTTCTGAAACCACAGGCTACATACATTTAAACATAATCTGCAATTCCAGGGGAATACTTCTCACAATGCTCAGCAGGAAGCTACATCAGCAGTTGTTGCAATCACTGCAATAGGCCTTGTTCTTGTACATGGTCACAATCTTTTGCATTGCTTGTGTCCTTTTCCACCTCCCCGTTGCATTTTCTACATTCAACCTGCATTCGTGTATTGTCAATCTGTCATTTGTATTACACCCCTTTATCGCTTCATCTTGCCCCGTTTCTTTCACCATCCATGGAACAATGTTTTTTATTGTACCAATTTTGACCCTTGTAAGAATGTTCATGGAATGTCTTCTCTTTAGAGGACACCCATTATTTCATCACATTTTTTGCCTTTATCCAGATTAGTTCTATTTTCAACCCATTGAAATTTTAATTAAGTATTTCTACTCCAGATTGCTCCTTGTCCTTTTCCACGGGTAATCTAAACTTTGATATTTAAGGTCGCTGCTCCCTAAATGTTCTGAAACCTGTTCCACTTGTGACCATCCTTGCTTCCCAGAGCCAGATCCAACAAAGCCGCCTTCTTTGATATGGCAGTTACCGAACTATACAGTGGATCCTATTCCTAGGGCCGCATGTGCACATCTTCTGGTATGTGTTGTCAGCAGGATTACTTTTGGAAGCCGGGACAGCAGCTTAAAATGGCATGCACAAAAAGGATTCGTGCAACAGTCCGTTGGTAGTCATGGTCTTCATGCTCTGATACAGAATGTACTTGGAACAGTGTGACGTAAAGTTGTGCCCATGTTTTAAGTTAAAAGAGCACAGTAAGAAGTCTTACAACACCAGGTTAAAGTCCAACAGGTTTGTTTCAAACACGAGCTTTCGGAGCGCAGCTCCTTACTCAGGTGAACCCAGTCCAACGCCGGCATCTCCACATCATAAGTTAAAAGAGGACTTGGTGAACTGACGGCCGCCTGTAACTCATAATTTGTGAACGGTTGCGTTTTCAGATTGGCTCTCACAATGTAATTGATTTAGAGATCTCAATGATATTTTGGGGTGTGCATTTTTACAGCCTTAACAATAGATAAGTTTTCATGTTGTATGAGAAAACCTGTGTACTGAGCGAGCAGCTATTAAGCTTGCACATTACACTGGCCAATTCCCTAGTTGATACCATTGTTCACATTTTTTCTCTCCCTCAATTTGATGGAAGATTGCTGTCTGTTATTTTGTCCAGTTATCCAAAATCTTAATCATGTGTATATAAGTTTTGATTGCTTTTCTGCCAAGTATGTTCTAACAAGCTGCAGAAATAAAGTACTGAACAGAAGCTTCAGTATTTGACTGGTAAACATACATTGGATGTCCTACTTTTCCAATGCCACTAATACTTACAAATCTTTGTGTTTTATTAAATTGCAATCTCTTTAAAATTGTTTTTCTTATTTTACTTCCTTACTATTTCTCTATTCCCTCTCCTGGGGATATTCCCCTCAGTGTCTCGTGCAAGTAGCCATTATTCTTATATGAGCATATGTTTGTATGGATAAGAAGGTGATTCTGAGATTCTGATTGATTTTATTGCCCTGGGCAGCTAGGATGAGCAAGAAATACTTCCTTGCTACGTCACTCGCATACCAAGAACTAATTTAAAAGGCAATGGTTAACAGTGACGTCTCTTTTCTTGGTATGTGTTATGACACACTGGAGTAAAATGCCCATTTACTGTTGCAATTTTTCTTCTGTTTGAGCACGAGTGTTGATAATTGTGGTCTTGTTCTCTCCAAACATGTGCTGTTGTGGTAATGCCTCCTGTCTGGTGGAAGCTTGAGAACTTGGAAATCAGCTGGCAAACTTCAGTATTTTGCACTGGACAATGAAAATGCTTGACGAGCTGATCATTCTGTGCAAGACTTAACCCTGCTTTATTCTGGGAGATATGTAATGAGAATCATTCCCACTGGTTTCGATTTCAAACGGAGAATTCCGCCCCTTCCCTTTTAACATTACTGGTTGAATACAATGATGCACTTTCTTAGAACAGCAATATTTTTTTGAAAATGTTCATTCCTCTAACCTTTAGTGTAGCATCACAATAATGCAGGCAATTTTAAATTTGGTGTGTCCATTTTAGACTGACAGGACAAAGTGACTGCATTGATGTTTTTCATAGAACATACAATGCAGAGGGAGGCCATTCGGCCCATCGAGTCTGCACCGACCTGCTTAAACCCTCACTTCCACCCTATCCCTGTAACCCAATAACCCCATCTAACCTTTTGGGACACTAAGGGCAATTTAGCATAGCCAATCCACATAACCTGCACGTCTTTGGGCTGTGGGAGGAAACTGGAGCACCCGGAGGAAACCCACGCACACACTGGGAGAATGTGCAGACTCCACACAGACAGTGACCCAGCGGGGAATCTAACCTGGGACCCTGCCGCTGTGAAGCCACAATGCTAGCCACTTGTGCTACCGTGCTGCCCAGGGAGTGTTCATTTCAGTTACATAATAACTTCTCTGAAGAGAGTGCCAGAATGTGCTTGCACTCCCAACACTATTAAATTCATAATCTACTTTCTCTCAATTTTGAATCTTGCAGGTGGACACCTGTTATTGCTCTGGGTCAAGTAAACTGAAATTTTCACAATTTAAATAAACGTATCTGTTCTGAGCATTGGGAGTTGAAGCAATGGTAGAAGTTTATTGGAATAGCTTGCACATGATCCTCAACTGTAAACGGGGCCTCTCCTTTGTAAACATAAGTGCATCCATGGATGTTCATCAAAAGGGATGACGGGAGAATGTCACCCCTCCGCTTTTTCTCTGAAAGAAAGAAGAGGCACAGCCAGCTGAGACTTTCCTGATAATCCCATCTAATCATTATTCTGATGTTAAGGTCTAAATAAGCCATGATTTAATCAAATGATGAAACAGGCTCAAGCATCTGAAAGGCCTCCTTATGTTCTTGTGTTCCCAATGCTAAAGGCAATCCATTATATGTAATTTGAATTGGTGCAGCCCAGATGGGTTGTTGGAGGAAGGAATATTTTATTCCATCATTCAGATGATGCCCTTGTAAAGTGGTGGCAGTTTAACCCCGGCTTCTTTGCTTCACTACAGACCATTTCGACCACTCTCATTCAAGCAGCACGGTAGCATTGTGGGGGCAGTACGGTAGCCTTGTGGATAGTGCAATTGCCTCACAGCTCCAGGGTCCCAGGTTCGATTCCAGCTTGGGTCACTGTCTGAGCGGAGTCTGCACATCCTCCCCGTGTGTGTGTGGGTTTCCTCCGGTTTCCTCCCACAGTCCAAAGATGTGCAGGTTAGGTGGATTGACCATGATGAATTTCCCTTAGTGTCTAAAATTGCCCTTAGTGTTGGGTGGGGTTACTGGGTTATGGGGATAGGGTGGAGGTGTTGACCTTGGGTAGGGTGCTCTTTCCAAGAGCTGGTGCAAACTCGATGGGCCGAATGGCCTCCTTCTGCACTGTAAATTCTATGAAAGTTTGAGGAGCTCATGGACCTCTGTCACCAAGATGAAACCCATCTGTTCAGTTGTCCTCTTCCTATACCTAAATCTTTGTTACCTTCGAACATAATTATTTCAGTACTCTCCTGGCTGACCTTGGCTCTCAGGTTACTTCAGCTGATCCGGTGTGCTGCATGTATATATGCTAGCCACTTACCCTTCACGCCAGTGCTTTGTATTTGCTCCCAATCCTCCAATGTCTTGAGTTTAAGTTATGTCCCCTTCCTCACTTTTTTCCTGCCCTATATTAGTAATTAACTCCAGGCTTTTCCAACTTTGGCTCCATTATTGGTGGCCATGCACCCAGCTGTCTAGGCCCCAGCTTCTAGATTCTCCCCCCGCCAAAGCCACTCTGCTTGTCTTTGCTCCTTCAAAAACATACCCATTGGACCAAGCTTTTAACTGCCTTTCCTAATATCTTCTTTGATAAGGTATTGGCTTATAATTGTGCCCTATTATTTTCTTTCGATAGTTTTCTATGTTTCAGGCACTACATAAATGCAAGTTATTTGTGTGGCTGGAGTGTTCCAGATTGAGTATACTTTAGGCTGAATTTAGAAACGATGCATGTATTTTTTTCTGCTTCTCTGACGTAATCTCAATTTTGTGGTTGTTCAGCATTTCATTTATGTGCTTTTGAGCTGATGTTTTATTTGAGGTATACACATTCTTACAGAAGCAGTGTCCCCACATCTTTGGTGTACATTTAGTCTTGTTTGTTCCCTGCCACAGCTTTAATTTGCAGGATTTAAAAAAAGAAACTGCTGAGCAAAACTTGACTTGTGACGACTCTTCTGCAGTTTATTTTGAAGTAGTCATCAATTGGGTATGGGGTGAAGCAGTGTCGTTCAGTTAAAGGGAAAGTCTTGCTTTGACATGGTTTCATGGTTTAAAAAAAAAAAATTTCTTTATCAGAGATACAAAGCCAGAGCTCAGTGTGGACAGGGGCAAACGCCTAAACCAGCTCCCTGCCCGCACCGAAAACCAATCCAATTCATGGTCCCCCACAAGAGAGACATACCAGATCCAGGCATTACACCTGACTACACGCTCATCTTAGCCAAAATCCCAAAGTGCTTTGCAACCAATACTTACTTGGGGGAATATAGCACCCAATTTGTGCACAACAGTTCTCATGATCAGCAAATTAAATTAAGATAAGGTTCATCTGTTGGTGGTGGTTGAGGAAAGAATTGTCAACCAACCAATGAGGAGAATTCCCTGCTGCTCTTTGTCATGGGATGTTTTAGCTGAACAGACAGACCTTGGTTAGAATTTTAGTTGTTGTTTGAAGTTACCAGCTTCAACAATGCAGCACTCCCCCAGCACAATAAGGTGAATTATTGACCAAGATTATGGGTGCGCAAATATTAGCTAGCGTAAAAGATGACCTTTTCTTTAGCAGCAATAACATGAATACAGATTATTCAAAAAACTAATATTGGAATCTTGCATAATTAACATTAAAATGATTGAACACAAATTGATGTATTTATCTAGAAGGTGTAAATATTTTCAATTTGCAGCGATGAGTATTATACAAGTCAGAAAATATTAAATGAGTAGCTGTTTAAGGAGCCTGATTGTCCTTTTCAAATAGAAATACAATGAAAACTAACAATGCATCTGTGCATTTGCTGGATAGTTTTTTGAGGAATAGGTGGATAGTTTTTTATGTTTGCTTTGTGCAATATTTACCTTTGGTGGAGAGGAATTTAATACCTGGAGACCTAACCAAATGTGAAAGTTTGCTTGCTTCATGCAAGGCAAATGGGAAGCTTTGCTTATCTAGTTCAATTTAGTTGCTAAGCATGTGTATCAAGTTATAGGTAGATGGACCCCATAATTTCTAGCTTCCACTTCTAAACTGCAGCATTCTGCCATTTAGCTTCCTCCAAATAAATTTTCTGATCCTCCTGGACCTCTGGTGCCGAACTGGGAACAAAGACTTGAGTCTCTTTGCATGAGTGAATTAGATTTGATTGTCCTTCTAGCTGTTTCAGATATATTTTGTTCTTCAAATAGTCCTCAGTGCTTCCCCTCTCAGATTTTCTATAAATCTCCGGCATCATCAGCATTTGCTGACTAGCCCATGGGCAAATACCCTGCACTCATTAGGTGCCACATGCTAACAAAACAAAGACAAACTAAACTTAATCAGTGTCATCTAGTATAAAGCCTGGATCACATTTGGTGCATTTCCTAGCCTGTATAGCAACATGCATTGACCAACCACATGCTCTCCAGGAAACCACTGAATTAGGTATTTTGCTCTGTGTACCCCTCCCTGTCAGTTGGTCTATTGTCTTTTATAAGTGTTTGCACTGACTATGTATAATTGGTACGCGGAAAATGATTGCAATTCTGCAACCAGGTATCATATGCATTGTTCACATTCCAAGTTATGGAACTCACAAATATGTCTTGGAACATAGAACATAGAACAATACAGCACAGAACAAGCCCTTCGGCCCTCGATGTTGTGCCGAGCAATGATCACCCTACTCAAACCCACGTATCCACCCTATACCCGTAACCCAACAAACCCCCCCCCCCCCCCCCCCCCCCCCCCCCCCCTAACCTTACTTTTTAAGGACACTACGGGCAATTTAGCATGGCCAATCCACCTAACCCGCACATCTTTGGACTGTGGGAGGAAACCGGAGCACCCGGAGGAAACCCACGCACACACTGGGAGGATGTGCAGACTCCGCACAGACAGTGACCCAGCCGGGAATCGAACCTGGGACCCTGGAGCTGTGAAGCATTTATGCTAACCACCATACTACCGTGCTGCCCCAATTCTTCAGAGAATAGATCTTCAGTGGTAGATCATTTCCATAGAATTTACAGTGAAGAAGGCCGCCATTCGGCCCAGTGAGCCTGCACCGGCCCTTACAAAGAGCACCCTACTGAAGCCAATGTATCTACCCTATCTCCGTAACCCAGTAACCCCCACGTAACATTTTTTGGAAACTAAGGGCAATTTAACATGGCCAATCCACCTAACCTGCACATCTTTGGACTGTGGGAGGAAACCGGAGCACCTGGAGGTAACCCACGCAGACATAGGGAGAACGTGCAGTCTCTGCACAGACAGTGACCCAGCCGGGAATAGAACCTGAGACCCTGGAGCTGTGAAGCAGTTGTGCTAAACACTATGCTACTGTGCTGTCCCATGTTGATTTCTTGAGTTACAGTCTGAAAAAGGCAAGATGTGGGAAGATGAAATGCTAGAAAAGGTCACCTGGTGGGGGTGGGGGGAGGAGGAATCATATGATGTGAGCGTGGGAGCAGCTGCATTTTCACGAACTATGGCTCTACTCTTTTAATCCTTTATTTTATTCTAATGCATATTCCATTTTTTGGGGGGATATATGTCTTGCACGGTGTCCCTGAATGGTCTGTGTTGGAGTTTGGTGATGAGGAAGAGTTAAATCGAGACAGAATCCTCATTTGATTGAGAGTGTTGGGAATGTCTGTCGGCTGCACAGTTTTGCTGGGGAGAGGGTCCACGCATTGGTGGTGCTGTCGGCACCGAGAGGATGGCTGCCACTGCAAATGATGCATTGGTTAATGATGTCAGCTCTGTGGTGCAGGTCTTCACTGCTTTGATTAACAGTGAAGTATCCTTGGGAGAATAGTGGAAATGCAGAAGAGAATCCTGGTATTTGATAGAGCGGTTTCCCTGGTTGGCAGGGGGGAGGGGGGCTGCCTTTGGTTCATAGAAATCCTGCTGCCTGGTGTGTTGTCTATCCTGACTAATTTGGGAAATGGGGCCGGAGAAGATGTGTGTGAGCCAAGTCTCTTGCAAGATGTGGGAGGCGAGTTCCTGATTGAGTTTTCAAAATTGGCTGCTGTACTTTAGCAATCTTGGACGCTGGGCAAAGGAGGTTCGACAGGGCACAGTGCACCTGGCTTTTGAGGCTGGGGTTTGTTGGGGGCCCCCGACCACTGGTCTTGTATTATTCTGTTCCCGAAGCTCATTGTGAGGGGTTGGAGGTGCCGCCATGGCATGGCAGAGATGAAGGCACTTCATCCGATTGAATCTTTGAGCGATCCTGAGGGTTGCTTTATGATCTTGTCATGGCTTTGGCCTTTCCAAATAACATAGGTGGTTTCATTATCCTGCAGTTCACCAGTAATCTTAGACTTTGCTCCCTTGTGATTATGCTGTTGATTTCTTGGTATCTTTTCTCCTACTAAGGATAGGTGAGGTCTGAGAATGAGGGCGAGGATTGTCATATGTTTTAGCAAAAATCATATTGAGTTGGTAATGTGATACATGGTTTGTAGTCTTGCTCCTGTTTTTTATGTGCTGTAATCCTTGCCGTTATGAGGAGAGAGTGCGTTTTAGACACCCCTTAACTCGTTTATAATGAAGATGACTGGAGCCACGGCAGGGTGATGGGTGGTTCCACCTCCCAAGACCTCCAATTAATTGGACGTCTTGATGATTCTTCTGTTCGGTGATTGGGTCTCCCCTGTTGAGGCTGGTGTGACTTTTGCTAGTGTAGTGGAGTTGGTGCACTGCCCTCGGTGAGTTGCAGGGCGGGCTGTATGGTAGGCCTTGGGTATGTGCTAAGTGTACTGACTCCCATATGTCGGAGTGTACAGAACTAATCCCGGTCTGGTGCTGGGGTTCGTATCCTGTTGTCCCATTATGCTTGGGGCGTGCCTTCTCGGAGACACTTATTAGAGGCTGAGTTTTTCTTTTGATGTGGTTGAATATTCTTGGTTGATAGACTCCTTTTATGAATGAGGGCCTGGGGTTGAGCTGGGTTCTGTACTATGGTTGATATCCTAGTACCCCTTTTGGTTTGACATTCACTTGTCTCAGCGAGTAGTTTGTTTTCTCTTCTCTCAGTGGTAGGCTTGCACCAGAGGAATACAGACCTTTGGCTGGGTCCTGGTCCTCCTTTATCCTGTGACCTTCTGCCCCGGTAGTATTTTTTTACCCTGTTGCGGTGTGTCATTGATGCCTCCGGTGCTGCTGGCGTTGAGAGAGAGGTGTGCTGGTGAACACCTGAACGTGGTGTGAAAAATCTATCCTGAGCCCGTGGTCGATGTGAGCAATTGCCCCCGGGAAGGTGAGCACCATTTTACCATGTGTTCATAGCCTTGTCCTTTTCTCCCTTGTTTTCCGATGGTGCATATGGAGGCAAGTTGAGTCTAATGATTGTACTGAGCCAGCTATATTGTGGTTTTCCTGTTCCCGTGTTTTTTTTCTGCTGAACTGTATTCTATAATAATCTTTACTGTCACAAGGAGGCTTACATTAACACTGCAATTAAGTTATTCCTGTGGTTTTGTTGCATTGTTCGTTAACATGTAAAACAAGTGCGTTGCAATATTTTTAAGGTGATTTTTAAAAAGTGTTAAACCCAAAACCTGTGAAAACATTGCCAAATGGCAATGTGTCTGGCAGGTCAGTTTGAATGTATTTGAGATTTTGAGAGTGGCACTGTTGCCTCAAACTCCAGGGTCCTGGGTTCAATTCCAGCCTCGGGTGACTATGATTGAGTTTGCACTTTCTTGCACTGTCTTGTGGGTATTCCCCAGGTGCTCCGGTTTCCTCCCACAGTCCAAACATGTGCAGGATAGGTGGATTGGCCATGCTAAATTTCCCCTTTATTGTCCAAAGGTTAGGTGACGTTACTGGGTTACGGGGATAGAGTGTGGGTTTAAGTAGGGTGCCCTTTCCAAGGGCCGGTGCAGACTCGATGAGTCAAATGGTCTCCTGCACTGTAAATTCTATGATCTGTGAATTCTATGAATATGAGACTAACTACCGGGTGTCTGTCATGCAAGACATCTGCCTCATCGAGGTTTCAATGTGATAATGGTGGCGGCACTCACAACAGCTGAGTCTCATCTATCAATTTGACAGAAGACTCCATCTTGAGCTATACAGGCTACATTAATATAAATGTTTCTACACCAACTTTTGCCAAAGCTGAGAATATTCTGTCAAATACATCAGCACATATGCAAAGAATTTATATAATGCTTTTCCCTAAAACATAGGGCGCGATTCTCCACTGCCCATGACGGGTCGGAGAATAGCGGGAGGGCCTTCCCGACATTTTTCCCGACCTCCCACTATTCTCTCACCCCCCCCCCCCCGGCCCGTTTTTTATGGCGAACAGCGATTCTCCCCTGGCCGATGGGCCGAGTTCCCAGGCCATTACGGCCGTTTTCACGAACGCAAACACACCTCTCACCGTTTGTGAAAACGGCCGCAAAGTGCTGTCCCGGTCAACCATGGCACCGATTGGCACGGCTGCACCACGGCTGTGCCAAGGGTGGCATGGGCCCGCGATCGGTGGGCCCATGCCACCCTTGGCACAGCTTTGTTCCTCCGCCGCCCCGCAGTATCAGTCCGCGGGGCGGTTGAGGGGCATGACGGCCCGTGCATGCGCGGGTTTGACGCATATGCGAGATGACGTCATGCGCGGCTGACGCCGTCGTGCGCGTCAGCCGCCGTGACGCTTGGCGCGTGGGCTTAGCGATGGTTGCTAAGCCCGCGATGCCGTTCTTCACGAGGCCGCGCTGCTAGCCCCGACCGGGGGGGGGGGGGGGGGGAGAGAGGAGGGGGGAGGAGAGAGAATCGGGTCCCAGGAGGGGGCGCGGAGGCTGCCGTGATACACGGCCAGTTTCACGGCAGCCTTTACGACTCTCCGCATTTGCGGAGAATCGCGCCCATGACTTTTTGGCTGCCACATTTTGTCTCGAGTATTCATAGAATCATAGATTTTACAGTGCAGAAGGAGGCCATTCGGCCCATCGAGTCTGCACCGGCCCTTGGAAAGAGCACCCTACCCAAGCCCACACCTCCACCCTATCCCAGTAACCCCACGCAACCTTTTTGAACACTAAGAGCAATTTAGAATGGCCTATCCACCCAACCTGCACATCTCTGGACTGTGGGAGGAAACCGGAGCACCCGGAGGAAATCCATGCACACATGGGAAAAACAAGCAGACTCCGCCCTGACGGCGATCCAAGCCGGGAATCGAACCCGGGACCCTGGAGCTGTGAAGCAAATGTGTTAACCACTATGCTACCATATTATACAGATTTTTTTCATTAGCATCAATAATGCTTCTGTGTAGGAGCTCTCGAATTGGCGCCAGGGACCCAGGCTTGATTCCCGCCTGGGTCACCGTCTGTGCGGAGTCCAAATGTCCTCCCCGCACCTGCGTGCGCCCCCCCCCCCCACAAGTCCCAAAAGTCATGCTGTTAAGTGATTTGGACATTCTCAATTCTCCCTCAGTGAACCTGAACAGGTGCCGGAGTGTGGCAACTAGGGGAAGAGTACTTAAAAGTTTACTTGTAAAGAAAGATGAGAATGGAATTAGTGAGCAATAATTGAGAAACTGGAAAAACAAAACTGAACCACTGATTTGACACATCTGGCCGCTTCTATATGGGTGTTGCCAACCACTGTGATTACTCAACATTGAGAACTCATCGGTACAAGTTGGTCCAAAGCACTTAGTTGCTAAGTATCATGCAGGACAAAGGCAAAGCACCTCCACCCTTTCAAAAAAGGATTAGCAATTCAGCAGTTCACAGCTTCGCTCTGGCAAACTCCACAAGAAAATTATTCTGGTGGCGCCTAGAAAGGTGTTGCAGAGGTTTAATTGCTGCCAGTTGATACTTGAATACCTTTCCGATTGTAAATCAATAGAACCAGTCGAAATGTAACACAAACACACAAATCTGTACCAAGCACGGTACGAATGAGACTGTCAAAGCATTCACAAATCTGTTCCGTATCTGTGCATTTTGATAAGTGTTTTTCTTTGGAGGAACCTTTCAAAAGAATCTTTCCGTTGACTTTGGGGATGGATACTCGTGAGAAATTAGGCAGGCTAGCACCAGCCCCTGACCAGTGATAAGACTCTTGCAGAATTGTCTGAAGAGTTTTACCTGCCAGATTCTCTGGAGGACCATGGTACCTTTACATTCCTTTCCAAAAATGCAAACTATAGTTGTGACTTGTTTATCCATGCCCAGTACTGACGTGATTCCTATAGCTATTCACTGAAATCAAGGCATGGATGAAGTTCTCTGCAGGCAGTAAGCAGATGCTTTGCAATAATAGTTTAAATATTCTGGCTGATCCATTACTTCACTCCTCCCTATCTTCCAGCCCCAGAATCATTAAAGACACCTGCCTCAGCACTGAAGTTGCTTCTCATAATCTCTCCACATTTCCCTCCCCCTCTTCCATTAATGTTGTTTAAAACCAACCTCTGTTCAAACTTTTAAAAAAAATAATTTTTATTGAAAAATTTTGTATTTATACAACAACGAACCGCAATAAAATACCAACAATAACAATAATGATAGCCGTCATAAACATCCAACCCAGAGTGGAAAACCTGCCCCACCCACCCCTTCCTCAGACGGACCTGGTCCGCCATCTTCAGGTGGATCTCCTGAAGCATTGCCACATCTGCCTTTAGCCCCCTCAGATGAGCAAGTACCCTAGACCGCTTCACCGGCCCATTCAATCCTCTCGCATTCCAGGTGACGAACCGGAAAAGAGGGCGTCCCGCCCCCCGTCGACTGCCCGCCCCAGGCCAGCACCCCCCGCCCGACCCAGTCCCCACAGCGACAACACCTCACCTCTGTCCCCCCGGCCACACCAGCTCCTTCCTGACCCTGCCAGCAGCAACCCGGTATTCCCCTTTTCCCCCCCTCCAGGCTAGGAACCCTCCTAGCTGCGAACCGTCCTCCATTGTACTTCCGTGGGTCAGCTAACTTCTGCTGACCCCGGAAACTTCCGTGGGTCAGCTAACTTCTGCTGACCCTGGAAACTCCTGCCAAAAACCCGACCCCTCCCAAAGTGGGATCATCCCCCATCCTGTCCCTCCTCAAGGCACCGCTCCAGCGCGGGGAGGAACCAGTTAAGGCCCCGCCCCTCGCCTTCATCTCCACCCCCCAGCCCTGCAACGCGGGAAACCAGAGGAAAGCCCGCGCTTTTGCACTGCCTCACCACACCCTTCTGACCCAGCTCCCAAATACCAGCCCCACTCCATACCCCCAACCCTATACAGAATACAACAAACCCCCCCACAAGATACAAAACCCAAACAATGCCCCCCAACAAAAAACATAACAACACCCCAATAAATAACCATATCAAAAGTACAGAAAAAAAAACACAGCAACAGCAGAAACCAGCAATAAAGCATTACAACCGACCCCGCAACCCCCAATCCCTAGTTTGAGTCCAGCTTCTCCGTCCGTACAAAGGCCCACGCCTCCTCCGGGGAATCAAAATAATAATGCCGATCCAAATAAGTTACCCACAAGCACGCAGGCTGCAACATTCCAAACTTTATCTTCTTCTTGTAGAGCACCTCCTTCGTCCGATTAAACCCGGACCGCCGCTTAGCCACCTCCGCACTCCAATCCTGGTAGATCCGTACTACCCCATTCTCCCAATTGCTGCTCGTCACCTTCTTGGCCTAGCGCAGTGCACACTCCCGATCACGGAACCGGTGGAACCTCACCAGCACTGCACGCGGGGGTTCGTTCTCCTTGGGCCTCCTGGCCAGTACGCTGTGGGCTCCCTCCAGCTCCAGGGGCAGATGGAAAGATCCTGCCCCCACTAACGAGTTCAGCATCGTGGCCACGTAGGTTGTCAGATCCGGCCCCTCCGCAAGGCCCAAGATCCTCAAATTCTTCCGCCTCATGCGGTGATCAAGCTCCTCGAAGCGGTCTTGCCACTTCTTGTGGAGTGCCTCGTGCCCCTCCACCTTACTCACGAGGACCATGGCCTCCTCCTCTCTTTCAGTGGCCTGCGCCTGCAATGCCTGGATGGCAGCACCCTGGGTCGTCTGAATCTCCGAGAACTTTTTATTCGTTTCCTGCAGAGAGCTCAGCACCTCAGCCTTAAAGTCTGCAAAACAGCGCAGGAGAGCAGCTTGCTGCTCCTGGGCCCACAGCCTCCACTCCTCTGGTGCTCTGCCGGCCGCCATCTTGGAATCCTTCCCCCGTTTTTTCTGGGGAGCTGCTGCCGTTTTCCCCCTTTCCACTCCGAGTTCGAGTCATGAAATGCGGAGAAAGTCGATCAGCACACCTTCTCCCACCGGGAGACGTCGAAAAAAATTCTGTTTTGGGCTCGAAGAAGAGCCGAAAAGTCCGTTTGAATCGGGAGCTCCCAAATGTGCAGCTTCCTACGTCATCGCCGCCACCGGAAGTCCTCTTTGTTCAAACTTTTGGTCAACTTCCCTAATACCGATCAAATATTGTGATATATTCCTGTAAAGCGCCTGTGAATCATTTATCACATTAAAGGTACCATATAAATGCATGTTGCCAGATGGAGAGTATCAGATCTCTTGAAGATTCTATCGTAGGGCACATAAAAGCAACCAGTAGAATATTTGGAAGAGAGCTCCCTTCAGGTGGAGGAAGAAAACAGTGACCAAAAGAAATGAGGACTTGTGTTCATGGTTTCAGGATACCCCAAATCACTTTATTGCCAATGAAGTGGTTTTGATTTGCAGTCACTCTTGTAATGCATGCATTGCAACAGCTAATTTACACATACAATGCTTCCACAAATAGCTATGCAATGATGAACAGATAATCTATTTTAGTGATATTGATTGGAGAATACATTTTGGCCAGGACATTGGGGATAGCTGCACTGCTGCTGTTAAAATCAGTCCCTGTTTAGGTTCAGCTGAAAATGCAGATGGGGCTTTGGTCCATTGTTGCATCCAAAAGATGGTGCCTTTGACAGTGTTATATTGAATTGCCAGCCTAGGTTTTGTGTTCAGGGCTCTGACTCGGACAATCCTATAAATACTGTGGCTACAAGAACAGTTTAGAGGGTAGGAATTCTGTGGTGCATAACTCACCACCTGATTATTGCATTAAACAAAATCAGTGACAACCATTTGATGACTCATTCCTCAGGGTAATGCCTTGGCCAATTGGGGTCAAGCTGCCTGGTTTCAAGCTCAAACAATGCTCGGCAATTAACTGTCAGTCACCATTAACTGGTGCACTATCTATGCCAATATCTCTATCCATCAGACCTACTTTCCAACCTATCAGCACCTTCTGATCTGTATAATTGTTGTTTCTCTCTTTATATTGGTATTCTTATGAAGTGCCCTGATGAGTGGAAGACTAAAAGCTTCGACTTGTTTCTCTTTTTCAGCAATCCTCCATTTTAATTTGATCATTCTTAATCCAAATTATTCCTCTAAATTGTCAAAAGTTGGAAGACCCAGCACTGATCCCTGTGGTGCACCACTCCTGTCAACCAGGAAAGGACCCATTTATGCTTACTCTCCTTTTCATGTGAACCAGCCAATCTTTTATCCATGCCAATATGTTACCCCCTGCACTCTGAGCTTTAATTTTCTGCAATAACCGTATTTATTTATTTTAACAATCTTTATTGTCACACGTTGACTTACATTAACACTGCAATGAAGTTACTATGAAAATACCCTAGTCGTCATACTCTGGCGTGTGTTCGGGTACACTGAGGGAGAATTCAGAATGTCCAATTCACCTAATAGCACATCTTTCAGGACTTGTGGGAGGAAACTGGAGCGCCCGGAGGAAACCCTCGCAGACACGGGGAGAAAGTACAGACTCCGCACAGACAGTGACCCAAGCTGGGAATCGAACCTGGGACCGTGACGCTGTGAAGCAACAGTGCTAACCCACTGTGCTACCGCGCTGCCCTTTGAGGCACCTTATCAGATGCTTTCTGAAAACCTTTGTACAGTCCTTCCATTGGTTCTCCTTTATTTACAACACGTAACTTCTGCAACGAACACCAATAAATTGGTCAAACATAAACCCCCATTTACAAAAATATGTTGACTCTGGAAGTGTCCTGCCATTACACCTTTAAACACAGCAGATATCATTGTTAGCTATGCAAATACCAGGGCATTATAGTTAAATTTGGAAGTGCTTTGTTTATTGCCCATTGTCCAATCTTTCCAGGATCACTGAATAAATATTGGCAATAACAAGCTTGTGGTTTTTCCTCCCGCTTCTAGTTTCCAGATAATTCCCACACATCTGTGCCCCAATTGAGTTTAATGTCTCAGCATGGGCAAGGGATCAAATCTTCCATCTTTCAGATAATCCTTCTTTCTCTCCAGTTCTTCATTGTGACCTCAGTTTGGCACTTCACAAAACTAGCTTGCTCTCCATTGAAATCATTCTTCCGACTTAAGACTTCTTTCATCAGAGACTACCATCCCAAACGTTGCCAATCATTTGGAAGGTGATTATGGCTGTTTTAAAAAAAAAAAAAAAATAATCCAGTGATGTGGAAGGAGCACATGTTTTTAAAAATAATTTGTACCCAGTTCTTTTCCAATTAAGGCACAATTTAGTGTGGCCAATTCATCTACCCTGCACATCTTTTTGGGTTGTGGAAGTGAGACCCACGCAGACGTAAGAATGTGCAAACTCCCCGTGTCCTTGACACTGATGCAGCAGAGCTAACCAGTGTGCCACCATGCCACCCTTAAGGAACACATGTTAAGTGATTGACTGTAGGATTGGAATAAACGGCCTCTCCGTTTCCTTCTCAACCCACCTGCATCATTTGACAACGGTGCCCTCTTCAGTGACTCTCCACTATCCAGCTATGTGGGACTGCATTTGCCTGGTTCCATTCTTTCCCATCTAATCGTAATTGGGAAATCGCTTGCAATAGCTTCGCTTTGCTCCTGCACTGATATTCTGACAACCCCCAAGTGTCTACCTTTGACTGCTTCCTATCTACATACTTTTGCCTTGGCAACAACATCCTGAAAACATATCAATTTCCACGCATATGCTTCACCACCTCTCTCAATCTCACAAATTTCCCCAAATGTCCCCAAATTTGCTCATTCGGCCCCTGCAAAAACACTGCGGTATTAGTGCTCCCTCAATCCTGGCCTCCTGAGCACCCCTGATTTTAATCACCATTAGCAACTGTAACTTCAACTGCCTGAGCTCTAAGCCCTGGAATCCCCACCCCAAACCTTGCTTCATCTCTACCTCTTTTTCTTTTCTTCCTTAAAGATGCTGCCTTTGGCCAAACATTTGCTCATCTGCTGAAATGCATCCTTGTGTGGCACAGTGTCAAATTTTGTTGGACAATGCTGCGGAGTACCTTAAAGGCAATGTATAAATATGAGTTAAGTTCAAAACTATATCACTATTATTATGATCCTTGGTCAGACCTTAGGACATGGATTTTGAATAAACAAAAACACACTTGACAAGCTCAGAAAAATGAAACCATTTACAATACGTATCTTCTATGCTAACATTCAGGATAAGTACGAGATGCATGTGAATTAACATATGTACTATACTACTGAGTTATTGACGGATGCAACCTAAACTAAGTCTGTAGATTTCACAATTGTAGATGTAGATTTCCCACCTAGACGTAAGCAAAGAAAAAGTCAAACAATCTCATTGAAATTGATTCACGGGGGATTACCAGCTTCATCTTCGAAGATTTCTACTTGAAACTCTCTCCAAAAGTCACTCCCATTTGAATGGCTTTAACAATGGTTCACCTCAGAGTTTCAGTCTCTACTTCCAAGATTCTTTCTCCCTGAATTCCCAAGTACACACAAACATTAGCTCACAAGCACATTCTCAGATCTGTGGCTGAACCCTACAGAAACTACTGCTCCAAAGGGGTAGCTTGGCACCAACAGTCTTCACCCCTGATAGCTATTTCGGTTTTTAACTGCGAATTATCGAATTTACAGTGAGGAAGGAGGCCTATCGGCCCATCGAGTCTGCACCGGCCCTTGGAAAGAGCACCCCACTTTTATTTTTTATGTTTAGATTACCCAATTCATTTTTTCCAATTAAGGGGCAATTTAGTGTTGCCAATCCACCTACCCTGCACATCTTTAGGTTGTGGGGCAGACACTGAGAGAACGTGCGAACTCCACATGGACAGTGATCCAGAGCCGGTATTGAACCTGGGACCTCGGCACCACCGTGCTGCCCAAGAGGCTCCACTTAAGCCCTATCCCTGTTATTCAGTAGCCCCACCTAACCGTTGGACACTAAGGGGAAATTTAGCATGGCCAATCCACGCAACCTGCACTTCTTTGGACAGTGAGAGGAAACCGGAGCACCCGGAGGAAACCCACGCAGACACGGAGAAAGTGCAAACTCCACACAGCCAGTAACCTGAGGCTGGAATTGAACCTGGGATGCTGGAGCTGTGAGGCAGCAGTGCTGACCACTGTGCCACCGTGCCGTCCCACTTGACTGGGACCTGTTCCCGTCCCTGTCTTTTGTGACATTGACTTTCTGAAACTGATTTAAGAAGAGTTTTCTAACCCTTGAACTGTTCAGTTGACCTTTCGAAACACTCCCAGAGGGTCTCTTTCCTTTAACACCCAAGAAGCAATGAATCAAATTCATCACACTATCTTAACTTCCACTACATGGGTAAACCGTATGCTTATGTGGTCAACTTAGCTTTGAATCTATTGACTCGCATCTGTATTGTTACAAAGCCTAACCCAAATATTTCATGTCTTATTATTGTCTTTATTATTAACAAGCGAGTCACCTGCGGTACTTAATGCTTCCATTATTTTCATGCAACTTTTAGTATGCACTCTTAATCACAATCAGATGATTCTTATTGTGTAGACAGTAGACAGATAGAGAATGTTTTGATTGCATGGGTGATGTAGTTTGTGTTCTGACATCAGTATGTCTAATGCGATTTTGATCTTTTACTCCTTAGTGACAACCTGGGCATACTTGTGTGTTTTCAGATGCTTGAGTGAAAAGAAAGTAACTAGATGATGCCACTAAGTATACCTGGAGGAAATAAATAAGTACATCTATCAGCCAAAATAGATTTTTGCCTGGAATTATCCCCAAGCTAATACATGCTCTGATAACCCTAACCAAACATAGTGACTGACGTACCTTTGAATTTTCAAATAAACAAAGCTGAAAGAGGCAAACTCTGACCCATCTACATGCATATGGTGTGACTTGCATACCTCATCTATTCTTGTGCTGAATGCCAGAGGAAGGCAAAAAAAAGCTGAGACTAATTAAATGGCTAAGAAAAATAAATTCCTCCCAAATCTCTAAGGCAATCAAGTTAGTTCCAAGAGTCTGCAGTAACTCATAAACAATAACAGCAATAAGCCCACACCTGCCTTCTACATCCTTGATTCACGGGCACTCATTCAGCTACCTTCTAAAGAAGTGCAGGCACGGTAGCACAGTGGTTAGCACTGTTGCTTCACTGCCAGGATCCTAGTTTTGATTCCCGCTTGGATCATTTTCTGTGCGGAGTGTGCACATTCTCCCTGTGTCTGCTTGGGTTTCCTCTGGGTGCTCCGGTTTCCTCCCACAAGTCCCGAAAGGCGTGCTTATTAGGTGATTTGGACATTCTGAATTCTCCCTCTGTGTACCCGAACAGGCACTGGATTGTAGTCACTAGGGAATTTTCACACTAACTTCATTGCAGTGTAATACAAGCCTACTTGTGACAATAATAAAGATTATTATTATAAGTCAATTCCTACTTATTGCCCAATTTTATAACCTGTTCCAGATGTCAAGGACACTGTGAAGCAACACTTGTATTTAACAACTCTGTTTTTGTGTTTAACACTAATGCCTTCTGGGGCATTTAGCTCACTGGGCTAAATTGCTGGCTTTTAAAGCAGACCAAGAAGGCCAGCAGCACGGTTCGATTCCCGTATCAGCCTCCCCGAACAGGCGCCGGAATGTGGCGACTAGGGGCTTTTCACAGTAACTTCATTGAAGCCCACTCGTGACAATAAGCGATTTTCATTCTGTCCTTTTCTGTGTAGTTCAGGTAAAATAACCACTTAAACAGAATTCGTTATCTACAGTTATCATTTTCAAAGCTTCAATCAAGTCCCTTAAATTCTATGCTTCCTCGTGAGTAATGCCCAGTTTCCTGATCTTATTTCAACAAATAAGAATTCCGGGGCTTCTCTTCTGGTAGCCCTCTTCTCCACCTTGATATCTTTTGACTCGTTCGGGGATGAAAACCAACATGGCGGTTTCGATGGAAATATAGTGTTCCTAGTTTTGTATTGTAAATTCTAACCGCACCCTAACACAATATTCTGTCCGCCACACCCCAGCCTCTTTAGCTGTCTTAAGCAGATGACCTTGCATTGCATAAAAATGTTTGGAATTACCTTGATCCAAATACATCAGTAAATTTAAGAACCGTTCCCTCAATGACTTCATCTAATCATCATTAGAGATGCTGCAACGCAATGGTCATACCACAACATGGATCAATTAATTGCTGTCCTCTGATTGCAGTCTATTCTGCACATGAGTAGTAGGGCTCCAGGCAGCATAGTGATCATATTTGCTGCAAAGTGTGGATGTGCAATTATGGTTAAAGTGCAACTGCTCTTGTATTCCTCATATCAGGTCTGGGTTCTGTTATGGTCGCAATCCCTTTGAGGACTGGACAGTTTGGAAACAACTTTTACAATGATAATGAAGGAATGATGATGACATGGAGTAGACCAGCCTTAATAGCCGGATTATCTTGTCAGCAATGAAGCAAATTTATTTGGGCCTTCCCAGCTCTTCCCTAACATTGAGGGGAAAATAAAATGCTGGAAGCACTCTGGTCAAGCTGCATCTGTGAAGAAAGGGTTAACATTTTTAAGATGACTTTTCATTGCAACTGAAGCACGTTGCCATTTAAAATATGGTAATTTTGTGATTAAATAAACAGACTGATCAATCTAGTACTAACAAATATGCAACTAAGTTCTCCAGTAACTTGGTGTAGTTGGAAAGTAATTATTCTTTAACATGAGTTCCCATCTATGTGGACCTGCATTCTGAATTATTTGGCAGACTTGATTTTTACATTTGAAAAGGCAAAGTTGGAATCATTGAAGTGTTCACTGAATTTTTGTGTCAAGCAACTGGTAGATATTTAACTCTTTTCAATCACAGGATTGCAGTTTATCATCAATAATGAACAGTCCTCAAAATAAGACCCTTTAGCAAGTGATTTGATTAAGGAATATATTACTCTTGAATGTAAAATTCGCACTTTTCTCTGAGGGAAAGGAATTGGTGCACTTCCATAAAACTCAAAGACTAAATCTGCACGCATTTTGTTTTGAGCCAATTGTTTTAGTGATGCAAAGGGGACACTTGTCAGATATTTTTAATTGTATAAATTAATGTTTAGTGTATACAGATGAAAAGACAGTCATTGTATAATTATTTGAAGAAGCATCATGTCTGACACACAAAAAGGAGGCAAAGTGTCACCAAACCAGTTATCTGGCATATGGGTTGCCATGGTGGTGTCAACTGGATCTCCAGCTTAATATTCAAGGAGACCCGCAGGGTGCTGAAGAATGTGACCAGGGATGCAGTCACCTACACAGAGTATGCCAAAACCCAAGATTGCCACTGCCATGGATGTGGTGTATGCTCTGAAACTCCAGGGCTGTATGCTGATAGCGCCTGAGCAAATCTATCCTATTCTAATAAAACAGAAAGAGGCACTTGGGGACACTGGGGTGGGCTGTAGAGTTAGGACTGATGTATTTGTAATTTTTCACTTTGTGAATAAGTCTAAAACTGAGTAAAGATTGACTTCTGGTCTCTTCCTTACTAACTGGCTATCAGAATTGAAACAGTATTCATTATTGTTTTGGATCAAAGGAAATAAGCAATAAAATAACCCTGGAATAATACTTCTGCCTGGGCTCCTCCAGTACTCCAAATCTTAGGGTCTCTGCACTCCTCCTCTTACGCATTCCTGATTTTAACATTTCCACCATCGGCCACAGTGCGTTCCACTGCCTTAGCTCTAGGCTTTGAAATTCCCTCCCTGAATTCTTCTGAGTGTCACCTCTTTTATAATGCTCTTTAAAACTATATCTTTGATCAAGCTTTTGGCCATATATTCTGAGAAATGTGCTATGTCAATGTAAATTGCTGACTCCACAGGCGCCATCCCTGGATCCCAGTACTTTGCAGGGTGCAATTATGTTCATTTGTGCTCCATTGTAATCACAATTCTGTTCTTAAGAGTTTCATAAAGGAGTTAATAAGCATAAGTATCAACTGTAGCATTGGGGAACTTCTAATTTCTAGCTTCAAATGTATTTGTTTCTTGCTTCTGCATATAAACCACCAAAAGAGACATAGTACACGAACGTCACTGAATAAACCTCAGAACATTTCTTGATTTATTTTTGGTGTTGTTTTTTGGTCTTCTCTGTTTCTAATTGGATAACAGTGGAATCCTGTTTAGAAGCAGTTCCCAAGCATCCTGGCAAACCTCCAATTTTTAAAACTCTTATCCTTGTTTTGAGATTCCTCCGTGGCATTGCCCCTCCCAACATCTAAGATCTGTGAAGTGCCTTGAGCTATTTTACTAGAATCATAGAATCCTTACAGTGCAAAAGGAGGCCATTCAGCACATCGAGTCTGCATCAACCCCTCGAAAGAGGTCCACCTGTTCACCCTGCCCTAACCCCATAACCTAATCTGCATATCCCTGGACATAAAGGGGCAATTTAGCATGGCCAATCCACCTAATATGCACATCTTTGGACTGTGGGAGGAAACCAGGAGAAAACACACGTAGACACTGGAAGAAAGTGCAAACTCCACACAGAATGACCCAAAGCCGGAATTGATCCTGGGTCCCTGGTGCTGAGAGTCAGCACTGTGCCACCCTGACATTAAAGGCCCTCTATAATTGCAAGTTGTTGGGAAAAGTAATGATTTTATACCTCTAGATGCAGGTTATTGTGAAAAATCAAATGCAGCAGTAATGTGTTAATGTTTCATTTTTAGGTATAAAGTTATCATTTGATCTTTGAATAGTTTAGAGTTAATATTGCAACATTAAAGCTACTTCTGATTCTGGGCATGTGCTGTTATTTTGGAGTTGTACTATGGGTGCTACAGTAAATTACATGGTTATTCAAAGGAGAGACTGATGATTCCAGGGCTTTCGGACCTGGCATTCTTGGATTGTGAACAATTCATTTATGGCCCATCCTGAGCTGCTGTAAGGGCATTCAGTCAGTCACTGGTGCTGTGTGTAGACTCACTGGACCAGATGGAGCAGGCAGTTATGATATCCCCATAACAACAACAATCCCATCCTCCCAAACATTAGCCCGCATGTTCACATAAACAAATGACAAAAAGGAATCAGGAATCACCCATAGCCACCATTAACACAGACAGTCCCCCTCCTCCCAAACCCCCTCTAATGTTTGATGTTATCCAATTCTTGAAAGTGCATAATGAATAATGCCCATGAATTGTAGAGCCCCTCCATCCTTCCCCTCAGTTCAAACTTCACCTTCTCAAGAGTTAAGAATTCCAACAGGTGCCCCCGTAGCGCCAGGGCACAGGGTGGAGAGGTTGCTGTCCATCCCAACAGGATCCGTCTTTGGTGATCAACGAGGCGAAGACTACAGCATCTGCCTCCGCACCCGTTTCCAACCCCGGCTGGTCCGACACCCCGAATATGGCCTCGCGAGGGCCCGTTCCAGTTTCATGTGCACCACTTTAGAGATTACCCTAAAAACCTCCTTCTGTAATCCTCCAGCTTTGGACAAGACCAAAACATATGAATGTGATTCGCGGGGCCTCCACCACAACATTCACACACATCTTCTACCCCCTCAAAGAGCCAGCTCATCCTCACCCTTGAGGTGTGCTCCATATACCACCGTCAGCTGTATCGGCTCCAACCTCGCGCTCCACCGGGAAGCTCTGTATCTCCTTTCTGGCAAAATCTCGAACCTGCATGTATTTAAACATTTCCCCCTGCTCCAGCCCATACTTTGCTCCCAGCTCCTTCAATCCTGCAAACCGACCCCCAAGAAACAAATCTTTGACTGTCAATCCCCTTCTCTTCCCATTTCCAAAAATTTTCGTCCCACTTCCCTGGCTCAAATCTGTGGTTCCCCGCATCAGCATTTCCCTTGACCTGCCCCCAACCCGAAGTGTTTGCGAAACTGTCTCCAAATTCTCAATGAAGCTATTATTACCGGACTCAGAGTATTTCCCCGGGGCCATCTGGAACGCTGTTGCTAGTGCTTTCAATCCTGACCCCCTGCACAAACTCGCCTCTATTCTGACCCACTGGGAATCAACCCCTCTGACACAGCTCCGCACCTTCTCCACATTCACCGCTCAGTAATAATACAGGAATCTCAAATTTTTCATGACCCTTTTAATTCAAACAAAGTTTTGATATGAATTGCCAGAAGTAGATTCTTCTTTACATATCTAACCTTGAAATTCAGTACATTTCTTCAACTTCATGCCAATAATTAAAATTAGCAAGACGTGCTCCGTCATCGTGTGGAAATGGTTTTTTGCCCATTCAGATCTGTGATTTCTCAAACTTTATTGGAATTGGACCCGTTTAGTCTCCCATTGCCAGTCTGTGTCTCTGCTATTCCTGTGTTGAGCTTGTGAATGGGAGAGGTCTGATGTCAGCAATAACTAAGCTAAATGCTTTGGCCAACTACAGAGTTGCAGAGATTGTTCCCCATGACAACTGCTGCCTGTGCAGTGTTCTGTATAATTGAGCTTTAATGCCAGTAGGTTTTGCGCGCAAATTATCCGTGAGTTGCTTTAAGTAGTTGGTAGTTTTTTCCGTTTACATTGAAAGGCTTGAAACAAAATGGCTAAAAAAATGTTCATTCTGATGATACTTCCAATTTAAACTTTGGATTTTGTTTCACTTATCTCAAAAATTGCTGTGATTATGAATGTCTTCTCTTTCCCCCTACCCTTCACAGTGCCCCACAGTTTGACACCTGTTGTTTTAATGTATTATGGGTTTGTAGCTTTTGAAGGACAGTGTGGCCTGTTTCAGCAAGTAATTTCATGTGCCCAGCAACTTTGGGACTTGGTAAAGATCTTAGGGAATTTCACAAGTTGCAGTTATCCAGCAACATGATTATTATGCACAGTAATTGATTGCCTCCTCCTTCCTTTTACAGATAACTTACTGGGTTAATGTGCTACATGGTGTGGTGCAAAGTTTATTCTCTTTAACAAATTATATACAACCCTGCATTCTTGCTGTTTTAGCAAGTTTATTAATTAAAATTTCCATTGTTTGGTCTGCGTTGGGCAAAGTGGATGGTTTTGCTCTTCATTTCAGTCTAATGGTATAATTAGTCTCTTGTCTGAACCCCAAGGAGCCTGGCACTTGTGGATGCTGATGGTTGGGAGGAAATAGTACTGTCACCAAGTCACCCGTTTGTGACTTGAAATCACTATTTGTGGTACTAGCGAGCTGTATGTAATTAAACACTCAATGGAAAATTGTGAAGCCTCCATTAAACAGCAACGCTTTAGTGCAGTTGGTTTTCTAGTACATTAAATTATGTAGTCGCCACCCATCACTGACATAACTGAAAAGTGAGTATCTGGAAGAATCTAGTAGTGAGAACAAATTGAACGGGACCTTTTGGACATGCAGTAAGGCACTCTTCATCTTTTCAACTGCACTGAGGCTGTAAGGAGTTTCAAATCTAATGGGTCATGCCTCACAAGGCTGCTGGAATTCTTTGAGGAGGGAACCAAATAAAAAGCTAAAGGTTATCCAATAGATATAAATTAACTTTAGTTGGATTTTCAGAGTGAACATCTGAGGTTTGCCAAGAAGGTCAAGGTTTATGGACTGAAAGAAAGAAAGACTTGCATTTTAATAACACTCTTCACGATCGCTGGATGTCTCAAACACTTTTTCGAGGCAATATATTTCGACAGGTGGTCACTGCTGTAATGCAGGAAACTCGGCAGTTAATTCTTGTACTTTTGGGAGATATCGGCTTGGGCACCAGGAATAATTCCCAGTGTTATGACATCTATTGCGTGCGCCTGGCCAGCCAGAAGGGACCTTGGTTTAATCATTAACCTAAAAGACAATACCTCTGACAGTGCAGTGCTCTCTCCATACCCCATTGGAGGAGTGTCAGCCTTGACTTTGTGTTTGAGGACGAGAGTGGTACTTGAACACACAACTTTGTGATTCAGAGGTGAATGTGTTACGAAGTGAGCTCCACAGTTGACACACGAATGTTGAATAGTTCAACATTCTGAAAACCACCTGAACAATATGAATGGGGGCCGGGAAGTGGAAGAAGATACAGGTGAAAGGGGCCTTGGCTAGTAGAATTCAAAAGTTTGGCCCTTGAACATTGCTCTACTTTTAAATATTGTTAGGAAGTTTCTAAATTTGCTGTTGACAGCCAGGGTAGTATGCATAACAATCCAGCCAAATTAAGCAGTTGAATTTCAGAATAACAGTCCTTAAACACACAATGGTGCACATTAGATCAGGAAACACAAATGTACAGCATTGAATTAGTGTCCATAAACAAAAGTTGAAGATACTTGAGATGTGATTATGATTCATTGAATCATAGAATTTGCAGTGCAGAAGGAGGCCATTCGGCCCATCGAGTCTGCACCGGCTCTTGAAAAGAGCATCCTACCCAAGCCCACACCACCCTATCCCCATAACCCAGTAACCCCACTGAACCAACCAACAATTTAGCATGGCCAATCCACCTAACCTGCACATCTTTGGATTGTGGGAAGAAACCGGAGCACCCGGAAGGAAACCCACGCACACACGGGGAGAACGTGCAGATTACACACAGACAGTGGCCCAGCCGGGAATCAAACCTGGGACCCTGTAGCTGTGAAGCAATTGTGCTAACCACTATGCTACCGTGCTGCCCCTATTATTGATTATTGAGTGTTTGGTTAATTTGGGCAGTGTCATGTGAGAGTACCTTTAAGAAATGGATGTTTCATATTTACAAGTCTGGGACTTTCTGAGAAAACAGGTGTTGGCTTTCCCGCTGATCCAGCCATGGGGGTTACAGGACAGAGTAGTGTCTGGTACCTGGGTGGGGGAGGGGAAAGTGTCGGATATCTGTCAGGAGTTGTTGGAGGCGGAGGAGACCCCGGTGGAGGAACTGGGAGGAGGAGCTAGCTAGGGAGTTAGAGGCGGGTCTGTGGGTGGACGCCCTAAGCAGGGTTAATTCCTCGTCATGTTCCAGGCTCGGTCTAATACAGTTTAAGGTGGTACACCGGGCACACATGGCGATGAGGGTGAGGAAGTTTTTTAGGGTAGAAGATAGATGTGCGAGGTGTGCGGGAAGCCCAGCAAACCATGTCCATATGTTTTGGGCATGTCTAAAGCTTGGTGGATTCTGGCAGGAGTTTGCCAAGGCATTGTCCAAGGTGCTAGGTACGCGGGTGGTGCCGGGTCCAGAGATAGTGATCTTTGTGGCCTGTCAGATGACCCGCGAGTTCAGGGAGTGACAGAGGCCGACGTTTTGGCCTTTGCCTCCCTGGGAGCCCCGAGACGGATCCTGTTAATGCGGAGAGACTCTAAGCCCCCGAGTGTGGAGACTTGGATCAGTGACATGGCTGGGTTTCTCAAGCTGGAAAAAAAATCAAGTTTGCCTTGAGGGGGTCAATGTTGGGGTTCTCTCGGAGGTGGCAGCCGTTCGTCGACTTTCTCAGGGAAAATTAAAATGTCAGCAGAGGAAGCATTCTGAGGGGGGGGGGAGGGTAGGTGCAATATGGTTAAGGGATGTACAGAAGGGGTTGGGTGGGAAATGTCTAGTTTATCATGTTGATGTTTATGCTATTGTTTTGTGATTGTTATAAAAATTTTGCAAATGCTTCAATAAAAATATTTTAAAAAAAGAGATGGATGTTTAAGAAATGTTCTTTAAGAAATGGGTGTTTATCAGTGATATCAGAGTGTGGATGATGCTGGGCTGTCAGCTTTTTACTTTTGTTTTAGTCTGTTTGCTGCTGGGTGTGTTTTAGTTTTGTTTTCAGTGTTGGAGCTGAAGCCAGACAAAGCAGGTGTATTGCTGTTCTCTCTGCCATGAAAAGACTATCTCTTGATAATTTGGTGAATTCAGAATTATAAATGTTTTCAGCAGTGAATGTAAACCTGAAGTGCTTCTGTTAAAAGGTGTTTATTTTTTGTCTTCTGGATGTTGTTTGGGAAGTTATTAAGGATGATTTAGTGTTGTATTCTTTGGGGGTTGTATTTGAATTGATGGTTGCTAAGTTGTTCACTGTATGTTTTAATAAGGTTAACTGAGTTCATAGAATAAACATTGTTTTGCTTTAAAAAAAATACTTTTCCATTTCTGCTGTACCACACCTGTAGAGTGGGCCGTGTGCTCCCCATACCACAATCTATTAAAAGTTGTGGGTCAGGTGAATTCCATGATACACTTTGGGGTTCTCTAAACCCTGACCCATAACAGCAGTAATAAACAAGTTTATGCTTTTACATTCCAAAGGATCCATATTTTAATACAAACCAATTATTTAAATAAAATTCACATTTTTGACACTTTCTCCTCCGTAGGAGGCTGCTGGTTCATTGCTGTATGGTCGAAGCCAACAACTCATAGGCATCTTATTTTAGTGGCTGTTATTCATGAGAACTCAGATGGTGAATAGTAGCAACTACTTGATTACTGGGCTTGAATCAGAGCTGAGCCCAAGGTGTTTTAGCCTGAGATACATTGGTTCACCAATTCCAGCACTAGCCTTTGGATTTAAGGAAGCAAATGCAAGGGCATCGACCCTCTTCCCCATATGAAGTTCTAGCTGGTCTGATACCCGAAGACTGCCACTCTCGGGTACAGCTCCACCCTCACCCTCACAACCTTGGACATCACCTCGAAGAAGGCTGCCCAGAACCAGACAGGCCTGGCGCATGCCCATCGTAGCTTCCTCAATAGAGCTATATACTGCAACCCTATTTCCAGTGTTTGTCCAAGTCCATTTTAAAATATTGTGAAGACTTGGCTTCAGTAGCCACTTGGGGTAAAGCATTATGTATCCAAATAACCTTGTATGAAAAATTATTCTAACCTTCCCTTTTTGACCTTTGGCACTAATCTTGTGTTTATGCTCATTCGTTACTGAGTCACTGACGAGTGGAAATTATTTACACTCTATCCTGAAGCTCTTCTGAAATTTTGAATACATTTATTATATTCCTCTTGACCTTCCCTACTACAATAAACAGCTAGGTTTTTCTTTTACAGCCTGTCATCAAACCAATAATCCTCTCATCCCTGGTATTATCTTGCTTGAATGGAATTTGCACGTTTTCATAATAGACTGCCTGAAACTGTACATATTATTAGTTATAGTTTACCGCATATCTTGTATAAATTTGTCATTCACCCTTTTGTTTTTTTTCTATTTCTTGATTAATTATATCTCGAATCCAGCACTTAAGTAGGGCCAACTCCTATACTGACTGACAACTGCAGGTATGAATCCTCTCTGTCTAAAATGGCTATCTTGGGGCAGCATGGTGAGTAGCACACTTGGAATAATTAGTTGGCCAATATCTGCCAACTACCTTGATAATCTAGACATTGAAATTTGGTGCTGCTTAATCTTCATTGGCAAAGAGTTGAGTCTGCCAAGAGACTGTGACCCCATCCTGGTCTTCAATGACTGTTAAATTAAGAACTGAGTTAAAGATTATACTGATAAATTTGGTCCAGAAGTTCCATCTGGAAAGTACAGATCAGAGTTGAATAATGCCTGCAACAATCATCTTTTGAAATTTTGTAAGATTACATAGTGCTAGAGTTTTGTAACATTGGACAATTTTGCTTGTGAGTGATCATCTCTATCAGATAATGGGGGCATATGGTGGACAAGGTTCTGTATGGGCAATGGAAAGGATCAGTTGGATGGGGAAAAGTGACTTATGTTCTGTATCCTATATTTTATTCATATAATCTGAGTGAACCATTTGTACTTAAATTCGAGACCTATATGCCTATTGAGTCAGAAGCAATTGGGCAATGTTCTTATCAGTTTTGTATGTTACAAATAGTCTGAAAAACGTAGTTATGGTGCAGATAATTTTCAGCAAGGCTATATGTGAGCTCAGTGCTATGAGTTTTATAGATTATTCATGGGTTGTGTAGGCCTTTGCTTTCTCCAGGGACTAACTGATAACACTGAACTTTTTACCAGCTGCATGTTGACATAGAAAAGAATCATAGAACACCTACAGTGCAGAAGTAGGACATTTGGCCCATCAAGTCTACACCAACCCTCTGAAAGAAGTATCCTACCTAGGCCCAAACCCAATTAACTTTGGGCACCGAGGGGCAATTTAGCATCGCCAATCCACCGAACCTGCACATCTTTGGACTGTGGGAGGAAACCCATGCAGACAAGGGAAGAGTGTGCAAACTCCATACACAGTCACCCAGGTCCCGAGTGCTGTGAAGTACTAACCACTGTACTACCATGCCACCCGATAACTAGAAAAGATAATTTGGGGCTTTCATATTTGTTAGATGTTACAGCAGGAAGCTGCAGGAATGTTGATTTATATTCTGTTGTACAGCTGCAGAGTAAAATGCTGCCTGTATTGTGTCAGCAAACTTGTCCTCTCAGGTGCCAAGTGGTTTGGGGAGAGCGCGGGAAGATGGTGTTGCGATAGAGGACCAACCATGATCATGTGAAAGGCGGGGCAGGCTCAAACAGCCGAATGGTCTACTCCTCCCATTTTCTATATTTATTTGGTTTTACATCTTTAAAATTGTCAACCCTACTTGCCTTTGATCCCCATAATCAAGAATTGATGACCATCCACATCCGTCACAATATTTGTTTGCTGCTGTTCTGGAAATAGTTAAGTGAGCACAGAATGGAGTAACTCTTCTTATTTCGCCTCTTGTCTATCAGCTATGCATCTTGTGTGCATGGAGAAGCTTGACTTGATACACTGAAATCTGAAGTTTGCCATTTCAAAGAAAGTGCATTCATGTGATCTTTCCCTGAGAGCACTATGGGTACACATTTATAGGGCTGCATACACCTCTCTAATTACATACCTTTACCAAAGATATTCTTACTATTGCGAAGACCATAGTCAAACACTTTAAACATTGCTTTTATCTGAAAATGAAATGTTTGATAAAAAGATTTTATAGTATCAAAGAGGTAAAATAGACTAGAATTTAACCCTGTTTGGTGCTGAAGGTTACCATAAATGGGCTGAACTGGTCTGAGTTCAAACTAAAGTACCAAAGCAACTACATTGTTATCCCTGTCCCTCAGAGATCCATCACCTTATAGTTGGTGATAGTTGTATGATTGTTGATGTTCTGGCGTATTATTGTATTGTGAATCAAGGAAATGGATGACCATTGGAATAGAGAAGGAAAGCCTTGTGGCATGGCACAGTTTCCTACAGAGCAAATTTCGCAGTTGTAGGATGTATGGGCAATCCACTTCATGCAGGGAAGAATTGGGTAGAAATTTGATGAATCTGTTATTCCCAACAGCACATTCCCAGAACACGTCCTGAGCAACTGACAGCTCGGGGAGCACAATAATAATCTTTTATTGTCACAAGTATGAAGTTACTGTGAAAAGCCTCTAGTCGCCACATTCTGGCGTCTGTTCGAGTAAGCTGGTATGGGAATTGAACCCGCGCTGCTGGCCTTGTTCTGCATCACAAACCAGCTGTCTAGCCCACAGAGCTACGATGGCTCAGAACTCTTTTTTAAAAAACATATTTTATTACAAACATGTTTCAAAGCAGGTTACAGCAAGTAAACACCCCGGGAAACACACATCCCAACAATCAACTATACAATCTGTACAGATTTTTCCCCAACCACTACGATGAATAGCTCCTCAAACACTCTCACATGAACAACCCCCACCTCTTCTCAATCTCCCCTGCTGAGCCCCTTAACTCATACTTTATCTTCTCTAACCGCAGGAAGTTGTACAGGTAACTGAACCATGCCACTATCCCCGGTGGCAATGCTGAATGCCACTCCAGCAAAATTCGCCACCGTGCAAACAGAGAGGTGAAGGCCTCTACATCAGTCTTCCTCCTCTCCATGAGCTCCGGCTTCTCTGAAACCCCAAATATCGCCACCAAAGGGTCCAGGTCAGGGTCCACCTCCTCCTCTACTATCCTGGCTAAGACCGAGAACATTCCTGGCCAGAATCTTCCCAATTTTTTTTGCAACCCCAAAACATGTGAGATGGCTCAACGTAAAGGTGTTCATCATTATTAGTTTGTGAATATCCAAATTTGTTGGGAGGAAGAGGTAGGTCATGGGTTTTGCACTGCTCGGCTGTTGGCCTTGCTAAACAGCAGCTTGCCATCAACCTCATTGTGAATGTGGAAAGGTGCTGCATTTGCACTGCTGAAATTAATTAAACCTCAAAGTAAGGACTCTATTAATAACTAGATTAGTGATCTTGCAATGTTGTTCAATCTCAAAGGGAACAGTTGAAACTGTGGACTCATTCCTGCAGATTATAAATGGTTATCAGAATATTATTAAATATTAAATGTTTTTCTTGCTTTTCCTTTGTCTCTCCATTTCAATTCAGTTTTCCTTCCCTCTTTAAATTTCACGTTCTGTATCTAATTTGGCTTTGTCAGCCCATTTCCTTCTGTTGTTCCTCTGTTTCCTTTTCTATCCTTGAATCTCATTTTAAAGAAGTTGACTATGAAGGTTACCATAAGGTAAGACCTTGAAGGTTTCATCAAGGTCCCAGATGTCCTGTTGCCCCTTTTATAAGCTCATATCTCCAACAATTTACATTGCAAAATAATTTCAAGCTGGAGCATAGAACAAAACAGTATAGCACAAGAACAGGTCCTTCAGCCCTCCAAGCCTGCACCGAACATAATGCATGTCTAAACTAACACCTTCTGGGGTTATCTGGGGTCCATATCCCTCTATTCCCATCCTATTCATCAAGATGCCTCTTAAATGCCACTGTTATATCTGCTTCCAATACCTCCCCCGGCAGTGCATTCCATGCACTCACCAAAACTTGCCTTGCACATTTCTAAACTTTCCCCCTCGCGCCTTAAACCTATGTTCCCTAGTAATTGCCATTTCCACCCTGGGAAAAAGCATCTGAATATCCAGATTCATTGTAATTCGGGACAACCTTGTTTGAGACGCCATGAGCCCACATCACAGAGTCTGATGACCTATTTATCCATGAAGGGAAGGTTAGTTACGTACGAATGGCATAGCTCTTTTGTGTAAACAGGAGTGAGCAATCAGCCAAAATAACGATGAGGGACTCCAGTCGGGCCAGCTCGGGAGAACCTTTGTTTAAGTGGGTGGGCAAAGATTCAAAAGAGAGGAAGAAATACTGTTTTGAACAGTTACAGGAGTAGTCTTTTGAAATCGACCAAGAAGATCATGAAAGTTACCGCCGAGGCAAGCTTTGGATAAAGGGTTCAGAATGAATGTCCCTAACAGAAGAAAAATTGCTTCATAAATGCAAGTATTGCCTTGTCTTTGTGTAAGCGGCAGAAACTGATATTTAAAGAGAATTGGTCTGTTAAGATGAAGAAACTGCATGTTATCGGTTAGTTTTAGAGCTGAAGTAAAGGTTTAAATATGTTTTCTATTTGAAGAATAAAATAAAATCTAACTAACACTGTAGGCTGTGCGATGTCCAATTTGGGTGAAATTATGAGCCAAAGTCTCATTGCTGCCCCTGTCTAGGAAACAGTGAGTGGTATTTGGATGATCTACAAGGTTACAGCAAAATAGCTTGCAAAAGATCATCGGCTTTGTGTCAAACGTAGAAATTTTGGGTTAGATCAATCTGAATAAATGTCAATCTGATTAGTTGCACTACAAGCTGATTATTTTTGATGCAGTATTGTTGCTGTAATACTTTAAAAATCTCTTGGTGAGGAACCACATCAGAAACCTTGAACTTTGTGATTTACGCTGCGCATTGATTATTTCAATGTTTATGTAAAAAATTTTCTAATCCTGTAAAATTCCCATTACTTAATTTTGCTGCACATCCTGTAGTATTATATAGTCTGATTTTTGTACCTAAGCAAATAAAGTAGCCATAAAATTGGAATGAGACAAAAGTACTGAGTCAAGTGGGAAAATTGGGTCTTAAAGTGAATTAGCAGGTAGTTTTGATCAAGAGGAGTAAACTGATTTGACCTGTCAGTTAGTAACTGTTTTGTTCAAGTCTGTTGAATTTGTCTATGTTTGGCATTGTTTAATGTGGGTGCAGTACATTCAATTGATGGTGTTGGATTGTAGAGCCATTCCCTTTACGATTCTGGCTCCTGTTGGGTAGCTGTACAACTAGAACTTTTGTTGGGCACTACCTACATTTTTGAACAATTCCTTCCCTGCATCTACTTTCTAGACGGCACAAAAAACAGATTGACTAACTGTGATCTAAATCCAGGAATCGTTTATACAAAAGCCACCTTCAACTAACTTTTTGAGCCCCTGGCAATGTCTTAAACATTCATTTTGTGTTCACTGATGAAAAATAATTGAATTTTTATCAGTGTTTAATTCATAATAAGGAGATTTTAGCAATAGACCAGCAACACGCCCTACATGCAGTTTTGCTTCCACAGAACTTGACCGGCTCTATTCCACAACAGGCAGTATAATTGGCGAGCTGATCATATCATGGATCAAATATAGTTAGCCCTGCTCTGGCCTGAGCATTGACAATAGTGTGTATCACCTGATCTGAATTGGCATGAAACCTGTGCCTGAGGTAGTTTAGTCTGTGGTGGCACTGATTTAGATTGGACAAATGATTCTTAGCTTAGAAAAATCTTAATCCTGTTTTGTTGTGTTTTGCACAGGGATTCTGCTGTCCAATGGGCATGGACAGCTATATTAATAGTTAGAAATCAAAGGTGGTATTGCTTGAACTGACCAGTAATATATTTAAACAGCCAAGAATTCATGTTTTCCCAGAAGTATTTCTGGGGCTGGTTTAGCACACTGGACTAAATAGCTGGCTTTTAAATTTGATTTGATTTATTATTGTCACATGTATTAGTATACAGTGAAAAGTATTGTTTCTTGCATGCTGTGCAAACAATGCATACTGTACATAAGGAAGGAAGGAGAGACTGCAGAACATAATGTTACAGTTATAGCAAGGTGTAGAGAAAAGATCAACTTAATACGAGGTAGGCCCATTCAAAAGTCTGATGGCAGTAGGGAAGAAGCTGTTCTTGAGGCGGTTGGTACATGACCTCAAACTTTGGTATCTTTTCTTGACGGAAAGAGGTGGAAGAGAGTATGTCCGGGGTGCATGGGGTCCTTAATTATGCTGGCTGCCTTTCTGAGGCAGCGGGAATTATAGATAGGGTCAATGGATGAGAGGCTGGTTTGAGTGATGGACTGGGCTACATTCACGACCTTTTGTAGTTTCCTGCGGTCCTGGGTAGAGCAGGCTCCATACCAAGCTGTGATACAACCAGAAAGAATGCTTTCTATGATGCATCTGTAGACGTTGGTGAGGGTCGTAGCTGACATGCCAAATTTCCTCAGTCTTCTGAGAAAGTAGATTCGTTGGTGGGATTTCTTAACTATAGTGTTGGCATGGGGGGGGGGGGGGGGAACCAAGACAGGCTGTTGGTGATCAATACACCTAAAAACTTGAAGTTTTCGACCCTTTCTACTTCGTTCCCATTGATGTAAACAGGGGCATGTTCTCCACTACACTTCCTGAAGTCGATAATAATCTCCTTTGTTTTGTTGACATTGAGGGAGAGATTATTGTTGTCGCACCAGTTCACCAGATTCTCTATCTCATTCCAATACTCTGTCTCGTCATTGTTTGAAATCCGACCCACTACGGTGGTGTCACCAGCAAATTTGAAAATAGAGTTGGAAGGGAATTTGGCCACACAGTCATAGGTGTGTAAGGAGTATAGTAGGGGGCTGAGGACACCAAATTAGGGTTAGGGGTTAGGGCCTTGTGGGGCACCGGTGTTGAGGATGATCGTGGAGGAGGTCTTGTTGCCTATCTTTACTGATTGTGGTCTGTGGGTTAGAAAGTTCAGGATCCAGTTGCAGAGGGAGGAGCCGAGGCCAAGGGCATGGAGTTTGGAGGTGAGTTTCGTAGGAATGATAGTGTTGAAGGCTGAGCTGTAGTTGATAAATAGGAGTCTGACATAGGTGTTCCAGGGTAGAGTGCTGGGCCATGGAGATGGCATCTGCTGTGGACCTGTTCCAGCGATAGGCAAACTGTAGTGGATCAGGGCAATCTGGGAGGTTGGAGTTGATTCGTGCCATGACTAACCTTTCGAAGCACTTCATGATGATGGATGTCAGAGCTACTGGACGATAGTCATTAAGGCACGCTGC
Organism: Scyliorhinus canicula; assembly: GCF_902713615.1. Taxonomy (NCBI): domain Eukaryota; kingdom Metazoa; phylum Chordata; class Chondrichthyes; order Carcharhiniformes; family Scyliorhinidae; genus Scyliorhinus; species Scyliorhinus canicula. The sequence goes on from NC_052152.1 coordinate 112,665,322, forward strand.
TTGACCTTTTTTTGGCACAGGGATGATGGTCGTCTTTTTGAAGCAGATAGGGACCTCGGATTGTTGTAAAGAGAGGTCGAAGATGTCTGCGAATACCCCCGCTAGCTGATCCGCGCAAGACCTGAGTGCTGTTCCGGGTACCCCATCCGGGCCAGTGGCTTTCTGTGGGTTGACCTTCGAGAAGGCTGCTCTGACGTCTGCAGTGGTGATCTCAGATACAAGTTCATCTGCGGCTTCTGGGGTGGAGGGCTCACTCTCGCTGACCTCTTGCTCAAAGCGGGCATAGAATGTGTTGCGCTCATCAGGGAGGGGTGCGTTGGAGCCGATTTTACATGCCTTCATCTTGTAGCCTGTTATGTCTTGCAGACCTTGCCATAGACGGCGGGGATCCGTGTTAGCCTGGGACTCGAGCTTGGCCCGGTGCTGACTTTTGGCATCTGATGGATTTCTTTAGATCATATCTGGCTTTCTTGGAGAGGTCAGGGTCGCCTGACTTGAACGCCTCAGACTTAGGCTTCAGCAAGCAGTGGATATCCCTGTTCAGGGTTTCCGGTTGGGGAATACGCAGATTTGCTTCTTTTCCACACAGTCTTCTACACACTTACTGACAGTCAGTTATTGTAGTGGCATACTCGTTCAGGCTGGTCACCGAGTTTTTAAATACTGACCAGTCCACTGACTCTAAGCAGTCCCATAGGAGATCATCCAATTCCTCAGACCAACAATGCACGACTTTCTTTAACGGATTCTCACACTTCAGTTTTTGCTTATAAGCCGGGAGCAGGAGCACAGCCTTGTGATCAGATTTGCCAAAGTTTTGGCGGGCGATAGAGCGGTAAGCATGTTTGATATTTGTGTAGCGGTGGTCCAGGATGTTTGGGCCTCTGGTGGAACAGGTGACATGTTGGTGATAACTTGGTAGTACGCTCTTGAGCTTGGCCTGATTGAAGTCCCCACCTACAATGGACAAGGCCTCTGGATGTTTCGTTTCAAGGCTATTTGTGTTGGTGAACATAAAGCAGACCCAGGCAAGCCAGCAGCACGGTTCAATTCCTGTACCAGCCTCCCCAAACAGCTGCCGGAATGTGGCGACTAGGGGCTTTTCACAGTAACTTCATTGAAGTCTACTTGTGACAAGTGATTTTCATTTCATTTTTTTTTAATAAACAATTTTATTGAGGTAGTTTTTGGCTTTATAAACAGTTACAGACATCATCAGAAGGAAGCAAAAAAGGCAAAAATGTGCAAACATCCACGTACTTTCAATACTTCCATCGTAACATATTGCACAAGCCCGCTCCCCTCCCACCGGTACTACCCGCCATATTTTCCCTCCTACTCTACTCTACCCCCCCCCCTCCCCCCCACCCCCCTGCTGACGCTCACTCTCCCGCAAAGAAGTCAATAAATGGTTGCCACCTCCGGGTGAACCCCTGCACAGATCCCCTCAAGGCGAACTTAATTTTTTCCATCCCCAGGAAACTCGACATGTCCGCAAGCCACCACTCAGTCTTCGGGGGCTTTGAGTCCCTCCACGCCAATAATATTCGTCGCCGGGCTATCAGGGAAGCAAAGGCCAGCACATCGGCCTCTTTCTCCCCCTGGACGCCCGGGTCTTCCGAAACCCCAAAAATTGCCACCCCTGGACTCATCACCACCCTTGTTTTTAGCACCTGGGACATGACCCCCGCAAATCCCTCCCAGTACCCCCTCAGCTCAGGGCATGCCCAAAACATGTGAACATGGTTCGCTGGTCCTCCCGCGCACCGAGCGCATTTGTCCTCTATCCCGAAAAATCTGCTCATCCGAGCCACCGTCATATGGGTCCGGTGAACGACCTTAAATTGGATCAGCCCGAGCCTAGCACATGTCGCGGTCGAGTTTACCCTACTCAGGGCCTCTTCCCACAGTCCATCCTCCATTTCCCCACCTATCTCCTCCTCCCATTTAAGTTTCAGTTCCTCTGTCTGGGACCCTTCCTCCCTCATGAGCACCTTTTACATACCCGAGACTCTGCCCTCCCCTTTTTCCCTCCTAGAGACTATTCTATCGAGGATCCCCATTGGCGGGAGGCGCGGGAAAGATGGGACCTGTCTACGAACAAAGTCCTGCAACTGTAAGTATCTAAAATCATTTCCCCTTACCAACCCAAATTTCTCCTCCAAGCTCCTCAAACTCGCGAAGCTCCCTTCCAGGAACATATCACCCACCCTTCCCGCCTCTGCTCGCCGCCCTACTCTGAACCCCCCATCCATACTGCCGGGGGCAAACCGATGGTTGTCGCAGATTGGCGCCCAGACAGACGCCCCCATCTCCCCCACATGCCTCCTCCAATGGCCCCATATCCGCAGGGTCGCCACCACTACCGGGCTGGTGGTGTACTTGGCCGGCGGCAGCGGTAGAGGAGCCGTGACCAGGGCTTCCAAACTGGAGCCCCTGCACGAAGCCGCCTCCACCCGCTCCCAAATAGACCCCGTACCCACCATCCACTTCCTTATCATAGCGATGTTGGCCGCCCAGTAATAATTGACCAGACTCGGCAAAGCCAGCCCTCCCTCGCTGCGGTTCCTCTCCAACATCGCCTTCTTCACCCGCGGAGACTTTCCCGCCCAGACAAAGCTCATGATCAGCCCGTTAACTCTTTTGAAGAAGGACTGTGGGATAAAGATCGGGAGGCACTGAAAAATAAACAAAAATCGAAGGAGGATTGTCATCTTTACAGTCTGCACCCTCCCTGACAGCGACTGCGGGAGTGCATCCCATCTCCGAAACTCTCCCTTCATTTGCTCCACCACCCTGGCCAAATTTAACTTATGCAGCCTGCCCCAGTCTCGTGCCACCTGGATTCCCAAATACCGGAAATTTTCCTCAGCTAGCCGAAACGGTAGCCCTCTCAATCTGTTCTCCTGGCCCCTTGCCTGGACCACAAACATTTCACTCTTGACCGTATTTAATTTGTATCCTGAGAACTGGCCGAACTCCCTCAGCATTCCCAGTATAGTTCCCATCCCGGCCACTGGGTCCGACACGTACAGGAGCAGGTCGTCTGCATAAAGAGAAACCCTGTGTTCAACCCCGCCCCTCACCATCCCCTTCCAACCCTCTGCGGCTCTCAGCGCAATCGCCAGCGGCTCTATAGCCAGCGCAAACAGCAGCGGGGAGAGCGGGCAGCCCTGCCTGGTCCCTCGGTACAACCTAAAGTACTCCAACACTTCTCTGTTGGTCCTGACGCTGGCCCTCGGGGCCTGATATAATAATTTGATCCAATCCACCAATCCCTCCCCGAACCCAAACCGTCCGAGCACCTCCCATAGATAGTCCCATTCCACCCGGTCAAAGGCCTTCTCTGCGTCCATTGCCACCACTACCTCCACCTCTCTACCCGCCGGGGGCATCATTATCACATTGAGCAATCTCCTCACATTGGCCGCCAGCTGCCTACCTTTCACGAACCCCGTTTGATCCTCCCCAATCACCTCCGGTACACAGTCCTCCATTCTACCCGCCAGTACCTTTGCCAGGAGCTTGGCGTCTAGATTAATCAGGGAGATTGGCCTGTAGGACCCGCACACCTCCGGGTCTTTACCCCGCTTCAATATCAGAGATATGGTGGCTTGTGACATTGTCGGCGGCAGGGTCCCTCTGTCCCTTGCCTCATTGAAAACCCTCGCCAAGACCGGGCCCACCAGCTCAGAGAACTTCCTATAAAACTCTACTGGGTATCCATCCGGCCCCGGGGACTTCCCCGACTGCATGGCCTTTAGGCCCCCCAATACCTCCTCTACTCTAATCGGGGCCCCCAGCTCTTCCACTCGCCCCCCCCCCCCAACTGTTGGGAATGTTAACCCGTCCAGAAACCTTTTCATCCCCTCCGGTTCTTCCGGCGGCTCCGAAGTATACAGCTTACGATAGAAGTCCCTATTCAATTCTGCCGGATCCTCCACTTTGCGCCCCCCCTCGTCCCTCACTCTACCTATTTCCCTGGCCGCCTCCCTCCTCCTGAGTTGCTGCGCTAACAGTCTGCTGGCCTTTTCCCCATACTCGTACACCACTCCCCTCGCCTTCCTAAGCTGTTCCACGGCCCTGCTCGTGAATAGAGCCCCCAGTTCCGCCTGTAGTCTCTGCCTCTCCCTGAGTAAAACCTCCCCCGGGGACTCCGCGTGCTCTTCATCTATCCGACCCATTTCCCTGACCAATCTATCCATCTCTGCCCGGTCTGCCTTGGCTCTGTGGGCCCCAATTGAAATCAGCTCCCCCCCCGCACTACTGCCTTTAGCGCCTCCCACACGGTCGCCGCTGAGACCTCCCCAGTGTCATTCACCTGCAGGTAATTTTTTATACATTTCCGAAGTCTCTCGCAGATCCCCTCCTCCGACAGCAGTCCCACATCTAGCCTCCATTGCGGGCGTTGATAGCTCGCTCCCCCGAACTGCAGGTCCACCCAATGCGGGGCATGGTCTGAAATGGTAATTGCTGAGTATTCCGTGTTCTTTACCTCCCCCATACAGTCCCTGCTTAGTACAAAGAAATCTATCCTGGAATATACTTTGTGGACGTGCGAGTAAAACGAGTAGCCCCTTCCTGTTGGCTGTCCCTCTCTCCAGGGGTCCACTGCCCCCATTTGCTCCATAAACCCTTTCAGCTCCCTTGCCATTGCTGAGAGTCTACCCATTCTGGGACACGACCGAACCAAAGTCGGGTCAAGGACCATGTTAAAGTCCCCTCCCATTATTAGCCTGCGAGAATCCAAGTCCGGGATCTTCCCCAACACTCTTTTAATGAAGTCCACGTCATCCCAGTTCGGGGCATATATATTCACCAGCACCACTCTTCTCCCCTCCAGTCTGCCCCGTACCATCAGGTATCTGCCCCCCCTGTCTGCGGATATGCCCTCTGCCTCAAATTGCACGAGCTTGTTGATCATGATTGCCACCCCTCTGGACTTCGAGTCCAAGTCCGAGTGGAAGACCTCGCTAATCCAGCCCTTCCTTAGCCTGGTCTGGTCTGACACTTTCAGATGTGTCTCCTGCAACATAATTACGTCCGCCCTCAGGGCCCGCAAGTGCGCGAACACCCGCGCCCTCTTAACCGGCCCATTCAGTCCCTTAACGTTCCAGGTGATCAGCCTGGTCGGGGGGCACATCCCACCCCCCCACCCCGCCGGTCAGCCGTAGCCTTTCTCGGACCGGCCCCTGACCCGTGCGTCGCGCCATTCCTGGCCCGCCCTTTGGCTGCCTCCACCCTCGACCTCCTTTCCAGTGCCTATTTCAAGTCCCTCTCCCGTCAGCAGAACAACCCCCCCCCCCCCCCCCCCCCCCCACCTCCCCTAACCCCCTCCCTCGATACCCCCACCCCTGCCATCTACTGGCTGTAACTTCCCCCCCATCTGACTTCCTTGACTAGCCAATCTGCTAGCCCGGTGACTCAACACTCCGGCGCCTTCCTGTCCCATTCCTCTTGTTTCCCCGTCCTCCTCCCCACCCACTGGGGCAAGCCGGCTCCAGTGTCTTCCGCGAGCTGCACAAAAAGCACAAACCAGCCCAAACAGGGAAAAAAAAAGAAAAAACCACAGAAAAAAGAGAAAAAGCACATAAATGTCCATGAACAAAGGAAAGAGTCTCAAATGTTCCGCTTGGCCCCCTTGGCCCAGCAAACCGTTGAGCAGCAGTCCAGGCACATTCGGCGTTCCTTCCCACAGAAATCCTCGGGCCCTAACTCGTGTCCTTGGGGCCTCCTTTCGGGACCAGCCCCAGGTCCCTCACAAAATCCATCGCTTCTTCGGGCTCGGAGAAGTAGTGGTGTTGACCCTGGTGCGTGACCCATAGCCGAGCTGGGAACAGCAGACCAAACTTCACGTGCTTCTTGAACAGCACCTCCTTGACATTCTTAAAGGCTGCTCACCGCCGAGCCACCTCCTGGCTTAGGTCCTGATAAATGCGGAGAACACTGTTGTTCCACGTGCTGCTCCTGGCGCTCTTTGCCCACTGCAGCACCCGCTCCTTGTCCACGAACCTGTGGAACCTAATCACCATCGGGCGGGGGGGTCCGCCCGGCCGCCCCTGCCTTGCCTGCACTCTGTGTGCCCCCTCCAGCTCCAGCAGGCGCGGAAAGGCTTCGGCCCCCATCAGCTGCTTCAGCAGGTCTGCTACAAACGCTGCAGCATCAGCTCCCTCCGCCCCCTCCGGGAGGCCGACCATCCTCAGATTGTTCCTGCGGACTCTATTCTCCAGCTCCTCCACTCTGTCCAGCAGTCTTCTCTGCCGCTCTTTCAGGCCGTCCACTTCTAGCGCTGCAACCGTTTGCGCATCTGCCTGCTCCTCCACCGCCTCTCCCAGCTCCTTAACTTTAACATCCTGGGCGTCCAGCCTCTGGTTCAGCTGATCCACCGCTTTCTGGATTGGGTCCAAGCTGTCCCGCTTCAGCGCTTCAAAACTGGACTTCATTACCTGGAGCATGTTATCCAGCGCCAGCTGGATTGCTGAGTCCGGGGTCCGTGTGTCCGCCATCTTAGGTCCCAGATAATTTTCTTCGGGTCCTTGTCTCTGTCCCTTTTTCTCCTTCTTCTTCTGCCTTCTGGAATCCCGCTGTTCCATGTGCCGCAGCCCGCTCCTCAGCGCCTTCGATGCCACTTTCCTTCGCCCAGCTCCTTGAATTTTACCTCCTGGGCATCTGAAGTGGGTCCAAGCTGTCCCCCCTCAGCAACTCCAAACTTTTTTTTTCCTTTGTCCTGGAGGAAGGAAGGTCCGTGGGTCCGCCATCTTACCCTTCAGACCAGCTTCCTCCTTGCCTCCGTCTCTCTCTCTCTCTTTCTTCCTCACCTGCTGGCCTCCCACACTTCCATCTGCTGCAGCCCGCTCTCCTCTTCTGTTCCCGGCAGCCTTTTTGCCGCCCCCCTGGTCCCGTTATCGCGGGGAATCAGCTGTTCAGCCCCGCCGAAGTGAGAGCCCACCGAATGTGCGGCTCACTCGTACATCGCCGCCACCGGAAGTCCTCTTCATTTCATTTTTTTTAATATGAAACCATTCTAATTCCTCCTTGTATGGAAAGCTTTGATCTTCATTTCAGTGGCTCCTTATGATCCACTGCCTAGGAATAATTCTGAAACTGATGCTCAATAGGCTTGGCTTCTCTTTTAGGGGGCTGAGGTAGGGGGAGCCTGATTGAGGTGTATAAGATTAAGGATATTGACAGGGTGGATAGGAAGCAGCTGTTGCCCTTAGTTGAAGAATCAATAACGAGGGGGCGTAATTTTAATGTGAAGGGCAGGATGACTCGAGGGGCAGCATGTTTCAAGGGGATTTGAGGAAAAGAAATGTCACCCAGAGGGTGGTGGGAGTCTGGAATGCACTGCCTGGGAGGATAGTAGAGGTGGCAAACCTCGCAACTATGTACGTGGACGAGCACTTGAAATGCCATAACATTGAAGGCTATGGCCCAAGTGCTGGAAAGTGGGATTAGTGTAGACTTGGTGTAGTTTATCAGTGCAGACTTGGAAGGACCTCTTCTGTATTGTATGATACAGCCTATGACTTAACTGGAACGCAAGTTCATATATTAATTATTGTATGACAAAGTACTTGTCATCAGTCTTAAGCTTGCATTGATGGCATGTTTCTCCTTTATTACAAAGACCTTGATTGGAAAAGAACATTAATTAATGTTCAATAAAGAAAATTCCTTTTTATTTCATGAGAGTTTGGTGTTGCCATTGTTTGGGCTTGACTCAAATGAATCAGGAGTTTAGTAGATGTCAGCACTTGCACTTACCACGACTTTTAAACAACAGAAAGGTTTGAAGAAGTATTTGAAAGGAGTAGAGAGGTAAAAAGGCTGAAGAGCAAAGTTCAGAGTTTAGGTCTTTAACCGCTGAAGAACTGGCTATCAGTGGAGCAATGACAATTGGAGTGCTCGAGAGACCAGAGTTGGAGAAGCCGAGATATCTGAGGATTGTGAGGCTGGAGAAGATTATAGAAGGAGGGAGGCCATGGAGGTTTTTGAAAATTAGGGTGAGAATTAAAAATGGAGGTATCTACAGGTTAGGAGCTTTGCACGAAAGGTCTGGAAAGGGTTCCCTGGATTGCCGGAATACACCCTGCTGGAGCGACTGCTGCTTCCGGATGTGGAAGGGGAGGGAAGAATTGGGGATATGTATAAGTGGCTGAGGGAGCAGGGAGGCGAGCGGGTTGTGAAGATCAAGGAGAAATGGGAAGCGGAGTTGGGAATGGAGATCAATTGGGGAGTATGGAGTGAGGCACTGCAAAGGGTAAACGGGACCTCCTCTTGTGCAAGGATGAGCCTGATACAGTTTAAGGTGGTGCACATGACTCGGGTGAGAATGAGTGGGTTCTTTCAGGGGGTAGCAGATGAGTGAGAGAGGTGTGGGCAGGGGCCAGCGAATCATGCACGGATGTTTTGGGGTTGTGAAAAATTGGGAAGATTCTGGGCGGGAGTGTTCGCGATCTTAGCCAGGATAGTGGAGGAGGGAGTGGACCTTTGGCAATATTTGGAGTTTCAGAGAAGCCGGAACTCATGGAGAGGAGGAAGGCTGATGTCTTGGCCTTCGCATCTCTGATTGCACGGCCACGAATTTTGCTGGAGTGGCAGTCGGCATCGCCACCGGGGGTAGCAGCTTGGCTGGGTGACCTGTATGACTTCCTGCGGTTAGAGAAGATAAAGTATGAGTTAAGGGGCTCAGCAGGGGAGTTTGAGAAAAGGTGGGGATGTTTGTGACCGTGTTTGAGGAGCTGTTCGTCGTGGGGGGGGTGAAAAAGGAGGAAATTCTGTACAAACTGTCTAGTTGATTGTTGGGAAGAATGTTTCCTGGGGTGTTTATTTGCTGTAACTACTTTGATACAAGTTTGAATAAAATGCGTTTAAAAAAAGAAAGAGAATTAAAAATTGAGGCATCGCTTAATCGGGTGCAGACTATAGGAGTGATGGGGGGAAACAGAACTTGTTGCAAGTAAGAACATGAGCAGCAGTATTTTGGATGATGTCGCGTTTCCAGAGGGTCCAATGTAGGAGGATGGCCAGGAATGTGTTGGAATAACCAAAACTAGATGTAACAAAGGCATGAAGGAGGCTTTCATTAACTGATGAGCAGGCAAGGTTAAATTTTTGTTTTTTATTGATAAGTTAATGTCAGTTTGTGGTCGCGTAACATATGAAAATAGAGGAAGGACAATCCCACCCATTCGAGTGTATTTATCTTGGGTTTGATTTGACAAACTCCAGTGTATGTGTTACACTAATGCAGTATAAAACAGTTGTAGGAAGCTGATGGATATTAATAAATGTTTTTGATTTGAAAAGACAGTTGCTTCCTTGAATTACAGCTTGTTCTAAAAAAATATTCTCGGCTTTGACACCAGATGCGTAGAAAATCGTTCCTCAGTAATTTTTACCACTTTTAATTTCTTTGCGCTTAGCCAACCAGATGTTTGACCCAAGCAGCTTGCCTGTTAACTTGTTAACCAAAGCATTGGTATGCTTCAGTTAATGTATTTTAAACATGTGGCACCTCTGAAATCACACTTTCCGATGTGACACATGGGTGCTGGGAGGTTGTGGGTGCTTGCTAGATGCAGGACTTTCATTTATACACGGAAGTGGATGAACTGCTGGATTGTCCCTAACTCAAACAGAAGTCCTGTATAGTGAGCAGGTTTTTATTTGCACTAATAGAATTTCTTAAAATCTTGAAGACAAACAGTATATTTTGTTTACCTTTGTAGCTTTCTTGTACCACCCACCAGCTTCTATGCTTTAGATGCTTGCAATTGGGGTTAATAGATTTATCATAAGAATCAAGCTAATAGTAATTTAAATTTTCATCACATTGTTACTCTGATTACTTTACTAGAATGTGAACTCCGAGAATGACACATCCCAAATTAAACTCTGATCTGCAGTCAACCAGAAACCAGGTTCAGAATTCTCTGGTGATTGCAATTCACTCTTCCCGCCGGCAGTGCACCATGCCTGTGGGTTTCCTGCCGGCTTGGGGTGGTTACAATGGGACATCCCATTGACAAGTGGCAGGAAGAATCCTGCTGCCAGTGAACGGCGCGTGGCTGGGAGACCGGAAAATCCAGCCCCAGGTGCCACAATAGTTTAAAACCAGCTTGGTTATTGCAATCTTTGCAGCTTCATGTGCTGTTCATTTCTGCTTTTATTCTAAAATATGATTTTGCACTTGTGTGAATGTTAATTGAGGAAGAAGATGGCAGAAATGTTCTATTAAGTTTCACTGTTTTAGTTACAGGGACCACGCATGTCAGGAATGATTGCCTGTAGTTCACTGTGGAAAAAATTAAAGACACAAACGGTTGATCGGTCCACACTCCATATTAAGAGTTTTGTTGCACCAGTGCTACTCCTTTTCTCTTTATTTAAATAAAGTTTTGTGGTGTTGGTGAGAAAAGTAGATATATTTGCAAGTAATGTTCTTCTCAGAAATAATTTAAAATTTTCCTGAATCAACTTCCTGTAAAAAGCTTGATTTCTTAACTAGTTTTTAATTAAGCTGTGTAAGTTAACATGATTGTGACAAGGTTTTGAAAGCCCCTTTGTTTGCGTGACTGTACGTCAGGAGCTGAGGTGGCATGTTGTCTGCAGCAATGAAATAGTTTGTTTTACAATCAATAAACTGACCCGCTAGGGGCACAGCTAATTAGGAGGTTGATGAAAAGCTTTGAAATTTGTCTATCGAAATAACATGTATTATGGGCTCAGACAGCTCATTTGTTCAAACAGTTATGTCTGGATGAACAAATCATAACAAACATCTTGACTGGCCAGCTGTCTGGGAGTTAGTTGAGCACTTGTCTCTGTTCTATGTATTCGCAATAAGTTTTTATCTACACTAATGTCTGGTTTCCAAAAATACAGCAAGATCGCTCTCTAAATCTACAAATAAAGGAAGCTGTTACAGGCTAGATGCTGAGCATTCTTCCAAGTTGGCTCAGAATTAATTCAAGGTGTCAGTTGTGGCACAGTGGAAGCACTCTTCCTCCTCACTTGTGGGTTTCACACTCCACTCCTGGGACTGAGCATATAATCCAGGTTGGCACTTTTGTACAGTATTGAGGTGGTCCTGACTTTTGGGTGAGACATAAATCAAGGCCTTTTTCTGCTCCCTCAAATGGGCATATACGATTCCACAGTGCTTCAGACAAGGGCAGGGAAGTGCTCCCCAGTGTACTGGACAATATTTGTCCCTCAACCAGCATTGTTACAGCAATGTTGCTGAAGCTTGCTGTGTGTAAATTTATGCTAAATTTCTTGGATTGCTGCAAGGACTTGCTTCAGTATTACTTTATTGGCTGCAAAGCACTTTGGAGCAGGAAAGTGCTACGTAAATGTATGTTCCTTCTACTCATCTGGCATTCATGTGGGCAGTCTAGAATACTGGCCATAAGTCGTCTTCCCAGCGTGTGGTGAAAGGAGTATTTAATCTTGATCACCGTCTCTCATTTTAGCTCTCCATGGTCTATTCCTGACATTAAACAAAACGTGCGCCTTTTTTACTTCATATATATTTGAAATTGTCAGAAGTGGTTTATAATATGGCAAGCTTTTACATTAGCCACATGAGTAGATTTGCTCTAATAAAGTGTTTTTGTATTTACCTCCCTCATCCCACCAACATTAACCATTTACTTGGTTTCCTTTTCTGTATTTCTCTCCATGACTTTGACACCAGGCAGCCAAGCTTACTTCCTGGCTCTCGTGCTGTTAAATCTGGCCAACATACAAAGAGATCAAATGCTGTTCGATGAATGTACAGCTCTTTTGAGAAAACCTGTATTTTGCTGCTTGAGTAAAGCAAAACAGAAATTTAAAAATTATGTCTGAACACGTTTGAAAGAAACATTAATGCTGCCTGTGGTTAGACCATCAATTTGGTTCTTTATTTGGTGCAAGTTTTCTCATATCCTGTTGTATGACAAAATGTGCAAACAGTATTGAAATGGTATGAATTTAACTACACAGTACACTATAATTTGGAGTTAAATTAATCCCTGACTTCTGGAAGTCCAAACTGTTCAGATATATTGCAACAGTAGTGCAAATCTATACGGGATGGAAGCAGCAAGTGTGGTTTTCTGAATGATGGCGAATTGCAAACTTAATGCAAAGCTCTGTATATGTTTAAATGTAGGCAGAGTGTTCTTTAATCAAAATAGCTCAGCTGGGAGAGCTTTGAACTGAAGATCCGATGGTCATTGTTTCAATCCTGAGGTTTGCAGTTTCTGTTTAAATGCAAAGCGTGTCAATATATCTGGAGGACTAGAATACAAGGGGGCCTACAGCTATACGCCTTGGAAGGAGTGCACAAGGGTGACTTGCCATCCTAGATTTCCCAGGACTGTCTTTAATTCAGCCTGGTGCCCCGGAACAGGTCCTTCCAGATGGGATGTGCCCATGTGTCGGGTTCTGCAGGTTCACTGTTATGATTAGGGCTGTCCTGCATCTGTCTGGGGGAATCTGACAGACAGCAATATCAAAAGTTGCATTGGTCAGCAACACCCCAACCCATCTCTGGTTCTCTCAGCTTTGTCAGCACCGTCTTCTCCAACTCTCCAGGCTTTGCTCCCACCCATCTCCCAAGCCCCTTCCTGGATCTTTCAGATTCGCCAACACCTATCTCCCACCCCTACCCCCAACCACAGTGATTTTTTTTTCTTTCCAATCAGAGTTGGCCACCTGGAGTGCAGCATAAATTTACCAAAATAATATTGGACTACAGGGTTTAAAATACCAGGATAGATTGCACAATCTAGGGTTGTATTCCAAGGTCGGCTGTGATTTGATCAAGGTTTTCAGTATACTAAGGGGATCAAATAGAGTTAATGGAGAGAAACTATTTGTGGTATTGTGGAGTCTAGATCAAGGAGGTAAATCTAAAAATTAGAGCCAGATCCTTCAGGAGCGAAACTAAGAAACACTTCTACACACACAGGGTAGAGAAACAAAAAAGAAGGACCTGCATTTAAATTGTGTTTGTCGCACAAACACCGGACATCTCAAAGCGCTTTACAGTCAATTAATTGTGTAGTCACTGCTGTAGGAAACACAGCAGCCACTTTACATTCAGAAAATTCTCACGAATAGCAATGTGATAATGACCAGATAACAACCTATTTTGTATAATGCTGCTTGAGGGAAATATTAGCCAGGGCAACAAAGGTAACTCCCCGACTCTTGGGTGGTAGAAGTTTCGAATTCTTTTCTGCAAATATAGTTGATGCTAGATGAATTATTTTTTAATGGTGACTTTGTTAACCAGTGGGGTATTAAGGGATTTGGGACAAAGGCAGGGCTCTTGGGCAAAGACAGGTATTTGGAGTTAGATTACAGATCCTGCATGATCTCATTGAATGGCAGTACAGCTCAATGGGCTAAATTACCTGTTATGTTCCTATGAACCTGTGGAATGTGCTGTCCAGGAAAGCAGATGGTGTGGAACAATGTAGGTGGAAATTAGGTAAACGTTTTGGGGAGTGAGCGAATGAAAGAGGTATTTGGACCCAGACAGCTGAAGTTCATAGTTGTGTTCTATAGAAATCCACGTGTCACACACATGGTGAAGAGGCCTGGAATTTCAGGCCATTCTTTGCACTATTTTCACATTTTATGAGCAGTTATATACCAGGAATGTGCAGTGCAAAATTGAGCATAGAAGCTTCTTATTGTACCTTTTATCTCACCAGGTAAAATTGTAATATTGATTAAATGTACAAGGATTAAATTACAAATCAGCAACCTCTCATTACATTGTTCTATGTTATCAAAGCTTAACCCCATACAGTATATCTTGTACAAGGCCTTCCTCTCTCAATCTGCCTACTTTCTGTTGAATGTTTTTCAGTGCCTATATTCTGCCACTTTTTTTAAATCAAGGCACCAAATCACAATGTCAATATCCAGGATTGGGCCTAGCTAGGTGGGGTGCTCTTTCAGAGGGCCAGTGCAGACTCAATGGGGTGAATAGCATCCTTTTGCACTGGGGATTCTATGATTATAGAAAGGTCTGCTTAAAGTCAACCATCACATACAAAGACTTTTTTTTCCTTTTACTTATAATTTTCAGCTCTCCTCCCCTCTTGTGTTTGTCTGTCCTGTGTGTGCGCAGAGGAAACAAGTTAAAGAAGGAGTTTAGGAATTAGATGATAGTTAAGCAGTTGTATTTTCTGCATATTTAATTATAAATAAACAGTTGTGTTTAAATTTACAAACCTGGTGACTAATTACTTGGCAGCCAACGGCCAAGACTTTAGGTTATTTTCTAAGCATTATTGGTTAATTCAAATGTGTTCCGAATCCAGGTCAAGTGGGGTTGGAATTGACTGTGCACTAGCCCAGGAATTATGTTGCGGCCGCCTTCCATTGCTTTGTAGATAACCACTAGGAATTATTTCAGAATTAAATACCTAATTCATGCATAATATTTGCTAACGTGACTTTCAAGAGATAATTGTTTTAATTTATTACGTATCTTGCTTTTTTTTTACTTCGTAAAGACTGGTTTAGCTTGTATGTTAGCAGTCAGTACAGATTGTAATAATTTTCATTAGTGTCACAAGTAGGCTTTCATTAACACTGCAATGAATTTACTGTGAAAATCCCCTAGTCACCACACTATGATGCCCGTAGGGGACACTGATGGAGAATTCAGAATGTCCAATTCACCTTACAAGCACAACTTTTGGGACTTGTGGGAGGGAACTTGAGCACCCGGAGGAAACCCATGCAGACACGGGGAGAATCTGCAGACTTAGCACAGACAATGGCCCAAGTCGGGATTCGAACCCGGGTCCCTGATGCTGCAAAGCGACAGTGCTCACCACTGTGCTCCCCTGCCTTCCGTTGCGGCCGCCTTCCATTACTTTGCAGATAACCACTAGAAATTTGATGAATATTATCAAGCCCTCGACATTTGTCACTGTATTCTTAGAATTACTCTTTGCATAGTACCAGTCACTCATGGAAGAAAATCTGTAACTTGTACACTTTGCTGGTGTGAAAACTACTAGTGCAGCTGACCCAGTGATTTATCTGTAAAGGCATGACTTCCTGTGATATAATGAACATGCGTTAAATATGCATTTGGTTAAAACGGGAGGAATAAAATCAGCCAAAGTTCATGTTGGTAAATATGTTCAGCGCCTCCCCAAGACCTCACCAACAGCGAGGGTTCAGGAGAGTGGAGTGACAAGTGGGAGGGTTGCGGAGGGAAACAGCAAGTCGGGGGCAGGCAGTCAGTAAAACAATTTATTACTTCACAATTGATAAATTTCCAATTTAAAAAAAACTATAGGTGACATTACTTCCCCAAAAACTACCTCTTCTTCTAGGGATTCCAATCTGTCTTCGCCACAGCCTCCACTTGATTTTCACACGTCACTTACTTTACAGGAGCATTGTCTCTCTTTGACCTTCACCCTCCAGTTCACAAGAACCAACCTCTCCAAATTCATGGAGATTTTACCTCTGCCTGATTGTGTTTTGGTGTGAAGAAATAACAGCCATTTTCCTCATTATTCACAGCAGTTTAAAGTAAACACTCGAGCTAAAAAAAAAGTTGCCTTTTCCACATTGTCTACCAATTAAAAAGACAGGCCTCCTTAGCTTTTTCTATTTTGAGCTCGGTCAGATTGAAGCAAAAGAGCCTTGTCTTGAGTCATCGCTTCCAATTCAACTTTTCTTCTGTCAAATTACTAAAATATAAAGTACAATATAAAAACGAACAAATGCCTCTCGGGTATAGTGTAGATGCAATGGTACTGAACTTAACCTGGAGGTTGAAATACCACCATGATAAATCTAAAATTGAATTTGGTAAATCTGGTCATTTGTGGGCTAGCATGTTCTGTCAACGGCTAGGGTATTATTTCTTCTTTCATAGCTCTTGTAATTTTTAAAACATAATTTGTGAAACATGGGGTGCCATGGTAGTACAGTGGTTAGCACTGTTGCTTCACAGAGGGAGGGTCCCAGGTTCGATTCCGCTTGGGTCACTGTCTATGTGGAGTCTGCACATTCTCCCCGTGTCTGCGTGGGTTTCCACTGGGTGCTCCGGTTTCTTCCCACAAGTCTCACAAGACGTGCTTGTGAGGTGAATTGGACGTTCTGAATTCTCGCTCTGTACCCGAACAGGCGCTGGAGTGTGGCGTCTAGGGGCTTTTCACCGTAACTTCATTGCAATGTTAATGTAAGCCTAGCTGTGGCAATAATAAAGATTATTATAAATGTCACATAGGTTTACTGTTCGCCACTGCATATTACCTTGATGTTGGGGTACAGGACGAAACCCATTCCCCACATGGATGGAAAAAAATTGGAGGAAACATTGGTTCAGAGAAGATTTGAAAGAGGTGTTCAATGATTTTGATAAATTAAATATGGAAAAACAGTGGCAGAAGGGTACCTTAAAGGATGGTGGAAGCAAATTCAATAATAACTTTGAAGAATATGACTGGGAAAGATTTGTAAGGCTGCAAATAAAACGCAGGGGAATGGGACTACTTCCAAAGAGCTGGCACAAGCACTATGAAATGAATGGCCTCCTTCTTTGTTGTACCATTCTATTATTTCAAATTATTTTGCCTCTCTGCAGTTGTAATAATGTCTCAATCCAAACTCGACCCTACAAAACACTTGAGGCTAAAAAGCTTTCATGACTGAGCAGCTTGCCATTGTGTTGTTTTCCATAAGAATTCTCCTTGGCGTTTCCGAGAAGTAAAATTAACAGTGAACATATTGTGCTCGGAAAAATGTCTTATAAGAAGGAGCCCCTGAGCTCCCTTGTTTATTGTGTGTCTCTGCTGATGGGGAGGTGATCACATCTTGTAGTACAGATCTGTTTCAAAAGGGAACTCTTGTGAAAGGCGTGGAGAATTGGCATTTGCCCATATAATTGTGTAGAATAGTTGAAAGAAGTAAACGTTTGATGGCCTGAATAATAAACTTGTCGTGAAGATGTAGTTCTGGTTGTCTGCATTGCTTGGCTTAACTTCGAGTGGGTGTTTTGATCAAATCATCCACCGGCAAGGAGGATAAATCTGAAATGGAAGTTGCTTGGCTGACCTTCCAGTCCAACAACAGATCAGAAATTTGAGTCAGCTACTGCGGGGATGTGCAAACCTTTCTTGGATATTAGGCAAGGTTTGCATCCAGAATAACACAAATGCAACATCATAGTACCCAAACATGAAAGAATCTGATCACAGTTGTTCCTAAACCTACCTCACAGTATACATTTGTCATCAAAGGAACTGTCACATGTTATTTTTTAAGTTTCATATTTAAAAAATGCACTGGAGAGTGGAATCAGCCATTACTTTGTTTTGTAGCTGTATATGGAAGTCATGGCCCATTAACTTGGATTTTAGAATTTTATCATGTTTATGGTTATGGGTTATGAGAATAGAATTTTCTCAACCTGTATATACTTTTAAATTTGTGCTAACTCTTGACAAATGATGACTCTTGTGCTTCATTGGGCAAAAACCTGGAATAGCTGCTTGGCGACTGCCTGTGTTCAGAGCCCAAAAAAACTTACATTGTGAATGTCAAATTAAAGGTACCTTTGAAGAAAAAGGAGTATTTAAATGTCAATGTTGTGATTGCATTTGTTGAAACTGCAAGAACTTCAAACTCGCTCCAAAGCAGTCAATTCTGTGATGGATAAATTGTCAGTGCTGGGCAGTATATTAGTTTGGGAGTTGGTTAGCTCAGTTGGCTGGACAGCTAGTTCATAATGCGGAGTGACGCCGGACAGTGGGAGTTCAATACCTCTACCGGCTGAATTTATCCTTGAAGGCTCTGCCTTCTCAATGGTGTGGTGGCCCTCAGGTTAAATCACCACCGGTCAGCTCTCTGTCTGAAAAGGGAAAGGCAGCCTATGGTCCTCTGGGATTGTGGCGACTTCCTTCGTCAGTATCCTTGGATTATTTGATCGAAAAATAAGAATTTATTTTGCCCCCCTGACCGGATGTTGATGGGGGATTTGGTGATATCAAATGGAAATGGTTAGATTCTCTTTTGTCGAGGATCATTACCTGGTCCTTGCTTGCTGTGGATGTTATTTGCCACTTATCAGCACAAGACTTAATGTTGTCCAGGCCTTGCTGCATGATGGTACTGACTGAGGTTATCTGAGGAGCTGCCAAAGCAACTGAACATTCGATAATCATTACTGACGCTTCCCACTTATGCCCTTATTATGGAAGGAAGATTGTTGATGGAGCAACTGAAAATTAGTTGCGTGTAAGACACTCCCTGTGGAACCCTGCAGTAATGTCCTGAGGCCGAGCTGATTGGCCACCAACAACTGCAACCGTTTTCCTTTATAGAATTTACAGTGCAGAAGGCCATTCAGCCCATCGAGTCTGCATCGGCTCTTGGAAAGAGCACCCTACCCAAGGTCCACACCTCCACCCTATCCCCATAACCCAGTAACCCCACCCAACACTGAGAGCAATTTTGGACACTCAGGGCAATTTTAGCATGGCCAATCCAACTAACCTGCACATCTTTGGGCTGTGGGAGGAAACCGGAGTACCCAGAGGAAACCCACGCACACACCGGGAGAGCGTGCAGACTCCGCACAGACAGTGACCCAAGCCGGGAATGGAACCTGGAACCCTGGAGCTGTGAAGCAATTGTGCTAACCACAATGCTACCGTGCTGCCCTTTGTGCTAGTTATCACTCCATCCAGCGGAGAGGTTTCCCCCGATTCCCATTGACATCAATTTACTAAGGCTCCTCGATAACATATTGTCAAATGCTACCTTGATGTTAATTACAGTCACTTTAAACTCAACTTGCGCATTATGCTCTTTTATTCATGTTTGAGTAAAGGCTGCAATGAATGAGGTCTGAAGCTGAGTTGTCCTGATAGATCCCAAACTTAGTGTTGGCGAGCAGGTTTTTGCTGAGTAAATGCCGCTTGAAAGCACTGTCAATGACCACTTTACTGTTTATTGAGAGTGGACTGATGGGACAGTAATTGGCTGGCATGGATTTAACTTTTTTGTAGACAAGGCACACATGGACAATTTTCCACATTATCCGGTAGATGACAGTGTTGTAACTACTGGAACAGCTGACTAGAGGTGCAGCTAATTCTGGAGCACCGGCATTTGGTACAACGGTGTTGTTGGGACCCATAGGCTCTGATGCATCCAGTGCACTCCTCCGTTTCTTGATAACACGTGGAGTGAATCTAATTGCCGTCTGTAGTGCTAGGAGCCTTAGAAGGAGACTGAAGGTGGTTGTAAACTGATGTGCTGGGCTTCCCCATTGTTGAGGATGGCGATAGTTGAGGATGCCGATATTTGTGGAGACGTGCTCCAGTCAGTTATTTGATTGTCTACCATTCATGTCGGAATGTGGACTGCAGAGCTTTGGTCTGATTGTTTTTAGAATTGTTAGCTCATTTGACAGCCTGTTGCTTCTATTCTTCAGCATGCAAGTGTTCAAGCCCTCATCTGCCTGCCCTTCCTCCATCACCTGCTGTCTCTTTGCCCACCCTTGCTCGCTCTAAGTCACAGGGAGAACCTTTCTGTTCACTATTTCATTCTGTGTTGAAGCTGCATTGTACTCTTTCTTGCATGTCCACCTAACACTTTACTGAGCTGCAGCTGAACAATCAGCAGCATCTTCATTTCCATCTTGTCACACTGTATTTGCATTATTGCTAGTGTGTCATTTGAATTCATTAAGATTATTGAAGCATTGCAGTGCAATGGCTTGAGTTTTTATCCTTTAACATGAATACATAGTGACAACAGGGACCATGCAGTCAAGTGTAACTGATTGTTGGGTCATTAAGTCTTATTATTGTAGGTGAGAGAGAAAGGACAAGTGTCGGTTTCATTTTAGTTGGAAACATTCCTGAAGGTTCAGGGTTGAGATGAGAGGGATGTATACCTCATTTCTTTTTCAAATTAATTTGTATTAACTTGTGATTGGGATAAGATTTTGAAAGAGAAGATGAGGCAACCTGGCTTATTAATTTAAGTGGTTTGTGTGTTTGGAACAGCAAATGCAGACAGGATAGCAGCCAAGGCCACTAAAATTGGGGGAAGGAACTTGTCTTGCAATTTTTTTGGTGGAGCTGTTGGTGTTTGGTTAATGTGGCAGCAGGCAGACATACTTCCATATAATATGGAGCGCCTTGCATCTGGTATGAGCCCCAAAATCAAGGCTGATGCTCCACTGCAGTACTGAGCGAGTGATTTAGAACATTGAGCATACAGTACAGAACGAGGCCATTCGGCCCATCGAGTCTGCACTGACCCACTTAAGCCTTCACTTCCACCTTATCCCCGTAACCCAATAACCCCTCCTAACATTTATTTTGGTCACTAAGTGCAATTTTTCATGGCCAATCCACCTAACCTGCACGTCGTTGGACTGTGGGAGGAAACCGGAGCACCCGGAGGAAACCCACACAGACACGGGGAGAACATGCAGACTCCGCACAGACAGTGACCCAGCTGCACTGTCTGAAGTGTCATCTTCCTGAGGCTTCATCTATCTGCCTGGGTGGATGTAAAAGATCCCATGGCATTATTTCTTAGAGCAGGGTTGTTATCCCCAGTGTCCTGGCCAATATTTGTGCCTCAAGCAACATCACAATAACAGATTATCTGGTCACTATCACATTGTTGTTTGTGGGAGCTTGCTGTGCGCAAGTTGACTGCCGCGCTTCCTACATTACAACAGTGACTACACTTCAAAAATACTTCATTGGCTGTAAAGCTCTTTGAGACGTCTGGTGGCCCTGACAAGTGCTATAAAAATGCAAGTCTGCCTTTTCTTTTTTGCATACATAGAATAAAGAGAAATAGTTTGTCTGAGGAAGAGGAACTGAACATTGGAAAGCAGCAGTTTTAGAACTGGAGAGAGAGGTAACTATTTTAAGGTGAATGATAGTTATTAATAACAGCCCTACCCTTGACTGTCGGGGCTCTTATTAGTCCAGTGAAAAGACACCCTGTTTTACTTGGTTCAGAATACTGAATTGTGACATAGTACCACCTGGAAGAAACCCAATTAATGAAATTGGAGCCCCAAAAGTCCAAAAGGAAGATGGAGGCATCAAAGATATAAAAATAAAATCCACTTGTATGAAATAACACAGCTATCCATCTTCATAACTATTTACCTATAACATTTAGTTTCCAAGTAGGAAAGGTCACTCATTGTGCAATGTGTCTGCCTTTTGCCAGCTTTTCTGTTGAGCGCTGCATGGCTATTCTGATGCTCCAATGCAATTAGAAAGTCCAGTACCAATTGGGGATTGTGCTGAGCGGCATTCTTCCAGTGTGATGGTTTATTCAAGCAGGAGCTAGCTGGAAACAAACTTTTCCAATATCAGCAGACACAATGTGGTGAGTCTTTAAAGTTACTGTTTTATGTACAAAGCAAAACATTCTCAATTTGGAAAATGTCTGAGGTGCCAACCTCCCAACTCCATCTCTTTCAACTAATGAGAACGATTCCCTACACTTGTACCCAAAAACCCATTCAGGATTTGCCTAATGACCATCAGCAAATGGTTTAACTTTTAAAGTTAACTTAATTCCAACAAGTATATTCCATTAGATTGAAGAATCTACTTGTTTGACATTTGTGCTATCTCTGTAATATCTTGCATTTTTGCGATGTATAGAATTGATTTTGAATAATTCTTCCCCCCCCCCCTCGATTTCTAGGCACTTTTACATTTCTGTAATGTGGCACTTAAAGCAAAATTTGCTTTAAGTTCTTTGACACCCTCTTGGGTCATAGTTCTGGTGCCATTGTCTTGAGTAATACAAAGCAGCTCTGGGTTCCTTTGCAGAGCTGAAGTGGCAGGCGCAGATGTAGTAATTGGATCACTTACTACATGACTAACTTCCTGTCTACTTTCACTAGAGATCTTTCATCAGAATCTATTTATTCAAACTCTGTTCAACGGCATCTTTCAAAGGGAATTGGATGCATTCTTAAAAAGGAAACATTTACCGGGCAACGGAGAAGGATTGGGACTAATAGGATAACTGTTTCAAAGAGCCACAACACAATGGACTGAATGGCCTCTCTATGTTGCATGATTCTGTGAATTCAGGGAATACATTTGCGAATTCCATAATTGACTACGGTCTCCTGGTTGGCTGTCTGTGGTGTTTTGGCATCATAATAACAACACCTTGTATATTATCTCCGTTATTTCCTTCCTCAGGCTTTTGTCCTGATGCAACATAATCCATGGCTTTATGTGCATTTTCATAACGCTACTGATGCATCCTTTTCAGCTTAACCTTTGGTGTTGCCATTGTTAGTGATTCTACATTGTGTGATCTGGTTAGGAGTCAGTGGTTAGTTGCATCTTTTAAACAGTCACATTAACTTTGCCTTTCCCTTGAAGCTTCTAAACCTTGCAGGCTATCGTACACCACAAATTCCAGGTTGTATATTTGTTCTCTTTTATCTTTCAGCTTTTGTTGTCATTACTCATTATTTGTCGCAGTGTTCCCCTTTCAGTCTGCAGGCTTACACTATTTAGTGATAATTGGCCAAGTTTATTAATGTAAAATATATCATCTGTCACATTTTAGAATAGAATAGAATAGCACATCACAGCGCAGTGCAGGCCCTTCGGCCCTCGATGTTGCGCCGACCTGTGAAACCAATCTAAAGCCCATATACACTATTCCATTATCATCTATATGTTTATCCAATGACCATTTAAATGCCCTTAATGTTGGCAAGTCCACTACTGTTGCAGGCAGGGCATTCCATGCCCCTACTACTCTGAGTAAACACCTACCTCTGACATCTGTCTTATATCTATCTCCCCTCAATTTAAAGCTATGACCCCTCGTGCTAGCCATCACCATCCGAGGCTCTCGCTGTCCACACTATCTAATCCTGCTTGTGATTGTGTGAAATCTTACACATTATTTCCTCAAATATTTAATCTTTGGAATCTTGGTTGGGATCTAGATTTTCTGTTGTATTCGGGGAGTCAAAAATTTATAACAGAAGCTTTTGCAGTTGAAATCTGCAATCTGTCGGTAATTTAAAATAAATGCTGGAATTATTCAGGTCAGGCAGCATCTGTAGAGAGAGAGAAACAGTTAAAATTTCTCATCGCTGATATTTTTTGGAATTGGTAAACATTTGAGATATAACTGATATTCATCAAATACCAAAGAGTGGGATTTGGGAGAACAAAGAGAAGGTCTGAGATTGGGCAAGGGATGGCACAAGGTGAAGGGAGATGGGACAAGCAAAGAAGCAAACGTGGAACTAGAGGAGATGTAAATGGGAAATGCAGAATCATTAACCTGTCATCTAAAAAAATAGGGGCAGAGATTATATGACCTCAAGTTATTGAAGTCAGAACAGAAGGCTGTAAGCTGCCTAATCAGAAGACCATGTGATGTTCCTTGAGCTGGTGTTGAGTTTAGTTGGAACAGAGTCGAAGGCTAAGGTCCAGGTGGGGAAAGAGTTGAGGACAGGTGAACGGAAGCTTGAGGTCATGCTTGCTAACTGAAAGAAGGTATTCGAAAAGCGATCGTCCAACCTGCGCTTGATGTTCCCAGTGTAGGGGAGACAGCATCGTGAGCAGCAAACGGCAGTATTTTAAATTGGAAGAAGTACAAGTCAATCGCTTCTTGACTTGGAAGGAGGAATGTTTGGGACCCTGGATGTATGAAATGCGAAGGTGATCGGGAGAAGGACAGTGCTTGCAAATGAAGGGCAGTAAAAAGAACTAGAAGAGATATAAATGGGAAATGCAGAATCATCAACCTATCATCTGAAAAATGCAATAAAAAGGGTGTTGGTCTGCCCTTTTGGCATCCTGGGAGTTGAAGATGTGTCAGGTGGTGGCATCACTCTGGATTTGGCGGAAATGGCAGAGGATGGTCTGTTGAATGAGGAGGTGAAAACCAGGCGGATCCCTAACATAGTTCTTGGGGTGGGACTCCATCTTGGGTCCTAGCAGTTCTAGAAGGGAATGGGGGAGAAGAGTTTTTGTGAAGGGGGGGGGGGGGAGAGGATTGAGGAAAAAGGAGAAAATATCAGAAGCACTGGTGAAAGGTAGCACAATCAGATGTGACACAAGTGGAAAATGGAGTTCCTACAGGACGTGGGGTGGATAGTTCAAATTACAGTGAAAGGCATTGGGCTTGCAGTGGGATATTGGTCAACAACCTATCCTCAGAAATGGAGGCAGAGAAGTTGAGGAAGAAAAGAGTCCGAAATGGACCCTGTGGAGGCAAGTGAAGGGAAATTGGAAGTAGAGTTGATTAAATTTTCTAGTTGGGGAAGTATCCGACACAGCACTGATAGTCATAATTGTAGGAAAAAGAGAAGAAGGAGGGAACCTAAATAGGACTAGAACAAAATATTTTCCATATCCCATGACACGCCATCACTTGGATCCATATAGATTCCCATAGCAACACCATTTGTTTGGAGAAAGTAAGTGGAAAGGACTGGTTTTCAATTTGAGAACCAGTTCACCTAGGATGGTGCTGGTGGATGGTGATTGGTTGGGTCTCCATTCAAGGAAGAAGTGGAGACCCTCAGACCAACGTGGTGGGGAAATAAGATGTTAAAGTATTGTATGTTGACGGGTATCGAAGCAGGTGGGTTAGCTCCAGGCAATTTAGAGACAGAGGGTGTCCGGGAGTGGGAAGGATGGATTGGGATTGAAGAGGTTGGAGGCCTTTGAGGGAAAATTTCTCCAGGCCAATAACAGTCTGAGTAGAGATGGCTTCGTGTTTGGTGGTGGAGTCTTGCTCTAGCAGGAGATTGGAGAAGGTATACAACTGTTGATATTCAGCCTCTTGGTTAGAAGCTTGTGTGCCAAAAAATTACAAATGCGATCCTTGTCAGCAGGTTTAATGATTGTTCGTGCTGGACCTGAAACAATGGAATGCTGCAAGTTAAGAGGGAGACAGCTAATGTCATGCTAGCAATTTTCAATGAAAAGATCGAGAGGACAAAAGGTCGGGGGGGGAGACGAATCCGGAAGAAAGGAGAATGGCCTGCTGTACTTGGGAAAGACTCCTGGGTGGAGGTGATGGAAGATGAGCTGCTGCTTCTGTGATGGCAGGATAATGATATGAAGCTGGCATCTTTCTGGGGAGTGATCATTCGGGGTCAGAGGGGATAGTGAAAACATGGCGAAGGATGAGATTGGAGGAAGGGAATGGGTCAGAAGATAGTGAAAGAACAGAAGAATCCGAAGGATGTTATTATGTAAGAGTTATTGAAGCGTACAGTGCTCGACACCTGAAATAAAGGGAAAAGGTTTGAAAGGAAGTCAATGTTGATGGAGAGGTAGAGAGCATACACATGGTATTTGAACATGGATATTATGTGGCAAAAGCAGTGATATGACGAGGGCTTCATACTTTGGGGACTTCATCGTCATCCGGTGCATCTGAAACATGAAGGGTGGTGTTTCAGTTGGAATCCATGTGGAATAAGTTGGAGCCAGTGGAAGTAGCTGAGGAATTATATGATTGTGAAAGCAAGTTTTCATAAACACTAATAAAACACAAGGGAAACGGCAAGCAGTGAAGACGAACAAAATTATTTTAAAAATCCTGCCTGAGAAAATAAACCTCAAGATGGACCAAGCCAATTTTTTTCATGCCAAGCCAATTTTTGTTTTATTTGCATCCTTTATCATTAATTAGAAACCTAATTAGACCTGAATGGCTATTCCCATTACAGTTGCTTGTTCAGAGATGTGGATCATTTCTAAGAATAGTAATGCACGTTACTCATCTGGCCGTTATCGCCTGTTGCTGAAATCTCTTGCCCTTAATTCTTGATAATCTCTTAGCTCAGCAGTCTGAGCTGGGCCATCTGGGCTTTTTCATGCTTTGGTATTTTAGCTCTCATTGTTCAGGGAGGATAATGTTGCTGACATTGACCCTACTCCAGTGCTCGATAGTGTTTCGGTTTTGTTGCAATATGCCCAACTTTTTTATTCTTCTGTGTCATATCCTAATTCCCTTTGCCGAACTGAAGGTCGTGATTCTGATACTGTCCCTGACCTTTTAGCATTTAGGAACCTCTGACCAATGTAGTTGTGACCTGCATTATCAATTTGGAGCCCTTTTTGTTGTAATATGTTTTTCTCGCTGACTTGGATTACTCCTTGGTTTTAAGACTGGTAATTGAGATCACTTGCCTTGCTATAGTTCTGGTTAATTTTGTTGCTATTTATGTAGCGAGGCTGTTTACTTCGTGTCTCATTCTGTAATTATGCAAGTACTCCATTAATGGCCTTGACATTAGCTTGAGGTTGTACTTTGCAAACCTTTCGAACATTCTCTCTTGTACTTGTACTAATGGGTGAATATTTTGAGGAATTTTCTCTTGGGAGTAATTTAGAAGGGCAACCTATTACCAAAATTTGAGAAATATAGTCATGAAGCATTCTTTGAAGATGGCAGGACATTGAGAGTAATTAGCAATGCACAGATAAGTAGATGTACTGAGTACAAAAGCAGGGATGTTATGTTGAATCTGTATAAAGGTCTGCTTAGGTCACAATTAGAGCATTCAGTCCAGTTCTAGATCTGAAAGATATGAGTGTTCTTGAGAGAGTGCAGAGGAGATTTTCCAGAATGGTTCCGGGGATGAAGGATTTTAGCTACAAGGCTAGGTTGGCAAAGCTGTGTTTGTCCTCTTTGAAGCAAAGGAGATTGAGGGACGACTTAAAGGGATGCTAGATTATAACAGGTTTATATGAGGGAGACAAAGACGAGTTGTTCCCGCTCACTGATTGTAAAAAAAAAAGGACTAGGATTTTGAACAAGAGATGGAGGGTCTGGGAGATGGAACTATTTATGCAGCGAGTCATAATGACCTGGAACTTTCTGCCCGTGAGGGTGGTAAAAACTGAGATTATTAATATTTTCCAAAGAAAATCTGATGCACACGGGAAATAAGCCTGAGTGGCTAGGGATATAGAGCTGGGGAATGGGACTGTCTGGATTGCTCTAAAGAGAACAGGCACGAACATGGACTGGAAGGTCTGCTTCTTTACTGTAATATCTCCATTCCAGCAAAGACTCTAATCCCTCAAATTACATCCAAGTGTGGGCAATATCATTTCTACAGCACTAAGAAGTGTCCAGGATACTTAGTCCTGTTTTGTAGTGCATGCTGTTAGTTACCCCTCGATATTTTTACGCCTCTCCTATTTTCAACATTGCATGCAGCTTTGCTTCTGTCAACATCTATCATGGCTATCTTTATACATCCAAGGGCGTTCTAGGTGAGAGACAGAAATTAAGTATTTTATTTACTTGGTATGTATAAACATAACTACTGAATCTGCTTCCATCAGTCCTCTAGATCGTGCATTCCAGATCATAACTTATTTATAATTTAAAAACCTCTTCCCCCTCGGATTCTTTTGTCAATTATTTTAAACTGATTCTACTGATTTTGGCCCATCAAGTCTGCACCAACCCTCCGAAAGCACACGCTACTTAGGCCCAATCCCCCGTAACCCCACCGAGCCTTTGGACACTAAGGGGCAATCCACCTAACCTGGACATCTTTGGACTGTGGGAGGAAACCGAAGCATCGAGACTCTCCCAGTGCCAGTTCTGTTTCATTGCATGTTAATTGTTGCATAATGTTCAATTCTGCCATTTTACTCAACCGTTGCATCATTTTAACATTTTCTCTCTCTCCCTCTCTCTCTGGAAACTTCTTTCTTAGCTTCTTTCGGCATTATGCCCATTGCTCATCGCTTTCTTTCAACTCTGCTTTCCCTTCCCATGGCTTCTTAATTTACTATGCATTCTGTGTCCTTTGTCCAATCCCTCCTTACCTTTTGGGTTGAGAAATATAAAATCATGAGAAAGGAGGATATGAAAGTTATGAATTACTTAATCTTTCCATTTTCAAACTTAAATCTATTAATTTTCATTTGCATATTTATTGACTGCCTACTCTATTGTTTACTCATATCTTGGTGTACAGTGTATTTCAGGAGAGAAAGTCTCAACTGGGATAGATTTTTTCCCCACCATGATCAACAGTATCAAGTCAACAAAACTAACCGATTTAGAAATTCTTTGCAATCTTGGAGTCAAATTATTGCTGATAAAGATCAACAAATGATCAATAACTTGTTTGTAAGTGGTTTGTGGCTCTCGCTCTAGTCCACCAGCGCATTGGAAGTTCTGCTTAGTGCATCAGACATTAGAGACTGTTTAACCTTTCAACATACAGAAAATGATTTTGAAAACTGAGTCACTTCAATTATCATACTAGTGAGCTTCAGTTTGAAGTACATTCAAATAGTGTGCAAATACTAATTTTACACATTAGATGATTAGATCCTTACTTGACACGTGGAGTTCAAATTTGGCTATCAGTGCATTTAATGTCTTTTTATGATATTATGGTAGCATGAAATTGCCTCTAATCAATTTGAATTCTAGTCTCCGAATGCCCTAATATCTGGGTGGCTAAATGCCTGCATTGAGGCCCCACCCACGCTAAATGCATTTACTCTGGTTTTCAATCCAATTTGCAATCCATGCTCCAGCCAATGTTATGTTCCTGCCTGATAGAAAGAGTGTACTAAGAACTTTTTTTTTAAAAGAACTCAAATTAGCTCCTCAGTCATGGCCAGGAATGCAGCAGTTTGGTGTCTTAATTGAAATGGGAGCAGGAGGCCACAGCTAGCTTTCCCTGCACTGAGCTAGGAACCCTAGCAGATTTAAAGTGCATTGTGCATTTAACTGTAATGTACAAGAATTGCAGATGCTGACTTGCAGTTTCCAAGCAAATATGGACTTCCATAATTTGGACCCATAAAAATACCACTGATGCTTCGATACTGCGCAATAAAAATGCAATTTAATTTATTCACTACCATAAAGCAATGGCTTGATTATGTTGTACATGACACAAAACAGTGTAACCTCTGACTAAATGTGGCACATGTTTTATTATTTTAGAATTTGCATTTATAAACAGAACTTGTACACACACATCCAAATTACCCAGCTTCAAACCATCCTACAGAATCAACTTCAAAAGACATTTATCGAGCCAAGTGCACAGCTATGATTTCAGATTATATACTTCTAACTATTAACTAATGGTGGTAGTATTGGATACTGAGCTAGGCACAGATCCGTTCGGGCCCCATTAATAACTTGGGGTCCCCAATATTTCACTTCTTATTTTAGGGGCAGCAGGGTAGCATGGTGGTTAGCATAAATGCTTCACAGCTCCAGGGTCCCAGGTTCGATTCCCGGCTGCGTCACTGTCTGTGTGGAGTCTGCACATCCTCCCCCTGTGTGCGTGGGTTTCCTCCGGGTGCTCCGGTTTCCTCCCACAGTCCAAAGATGTGCGGGTTAGGTGGATTGGCTATGCTAAATTGCCCGTAGTGTCCTAATAAAAGTAAGGTTAAGGGGGGGGTTGTTGGGTTACGGGTATAGGGTGGATACGTGGGTTTGAGTAGGGTGATCATGGCTCGGCACAACATTGAGGGCAGAAGGGCCTGTTCTGTGCTGTACTGTTCTATGTTCTATGTTCTATTGGGGGCCCTATACTGAGCTTTATTGTCAATGCGTTTGATTTGCTGTAAGTTATACGCCAGTGGAATTTAAGAAGCAATTGTAATTTCTATAACTTGGTAGAAGTTCTTTGAAACATTTATTGAATGGAAAAGCACAGGGGCAGCCCACATAACTAATGCAAATGAGATGGCTTAATCTTTTCCTAACAGACTGAGCATATTTTGTCAAGTTTTAAGTAATAAACAACTTCACGTATGTTAATGTAAATTAAGCAGTCAACTATCAAGCGAGTATACAAGTAAAAGCAAAAAAATGAGGGAAAAAAATGTTCAGAGAGAAGCCGCAAAAAACATCTGCAGAATCTATCGGAGACCAGTGAAATGGAGCAGTGCCAATTTAAGTCTGAAGCTGAAGAAAATGAAAGTGGTGGTCCTTTTCCTACGATTAGCCTGGAGGAGTCTCCTGTACTTTTCCAATGGAGAGAAAATAGAATGAGAATAGAAAGCAGTGATGTGACACAGCGTGCTGATTGTTGCATCGTCCAATTTTCCTGTTAGATGCAGCAATTCAAGGTTTACTTCAAACCGTAATCCTGTAATTTGGATGGATTGCACATCACATCTGGCTCAACACCCTGTTTTGCCTGACTAGACCCCGAAAGCACATTGGAACATTTTAAAGGTGCTTTTTAAACGCAAGTTGCAGTTTTTAAGGGACATCTTTCTTGGGTTCACAAACATGTATTTATGCAGTTTCATCCTTTTTCATTCGGAAGTTTTTTTGAAATACAAATGATTTGATTTCTCCCTCCTCTTCTCTTCATGCCTATGTTTCCACAAAAAAAAATCACTTGTAAATGGCTATTTCTGACATGTGAGCCCAGGCAGTGACAATAACTAGAATGCTCCTGCACCATGTTCTTGCACTCTAGTCAACAGGCAACTGACAACATTTTCACCTAACATTAATGCACTGGCTTTTTCAAGAAAAATATACTTTGGAGACCGGTTGCATAACCAAAATCAATTTAGCCCAGATCAACCTAGAGTCTCCCTGTATGCATATGTACCAAACCAGATGATGCCTTTACATATGATTTACTTCTAACAGCAAGCTGAAGCCCTCGAATAGAATGCCAACAGCTGTCCAAAAATCATGCATCCACCAAGTTCTTACGATGTACCAAAGTGGGTGATGCAGTGAAACCTTGAGTTATTTGCTACAATCATGTTTACTGTATTCTGCTGAACTGTCTGCTTTGTGGTGGAATATTGCAAGCTTGCTTGACTGGCTGCATAAAAACCCAGTCTCATGCTCCAGGCTTTGTTACACCGCTGCCTGCAAACATATCCCTGGCATTCTACTAAATGCAGGCTCCTGTAGGTTTTGGTGGACCGTGCATTAGGCAATTGGGCATTTTTTCCTACACTTCAATTGTTTGCAACTTACGAAGCTGGGGATCCCACATTACCTGCCAACAAAAACATTGCAGTGGTCTGTATTCATTTCAGGAAACTGAAGAATTGCACTGCGTTGCGGAATGGTTCATACATAGACTCTTCAGTGAATGCAACTTCCGGGGAAACTGGTCTCTCAGGACTTTGTTTTATACACTTTCAAGTTCCCAGTAACTGCCATAATCATTCTTACGAGACAACTGCCCTTGTTGGGAAGAGTATTTCCAGCATTTTCTGTTTTTATTTAAAATTTCCAGTAATATTTTGTTTTTGCCCCTGTTGCTGCTACGTCCAGCTGTACTTTTCTGCTGTTCTACCTACTTCAATCCACTATTGATGGTTCATTATTTACACGAAAACAAAATCTCAAACTGAATTTGCAATGTAAACAATATAGCAAAGTAAGAATTCAAGCTTTACAAGTTTAAATCAAGAAATTTAGCATTGAAGAGTTGTCTTCATGTTGAAAAAAACAATGTTTCGACAGGGCTAAAAATGTAGACCAACTTGAAAATTGTTGAAAAGCCCATACACGCCCATACATGTAAATTGTTTTCGGTTGACTTGTTTGAAATCGGGAACCGAGCTAGGGGCTGATATAGTTTCCGATCTAACCAGCACGCTCCGTTGGCGAGATAGGAATCCCGCCATGGTGTGGCGAGAAACCAGTAATCACCAATTAAGACCAATCTCCATCCTTTTTTTAAAACGCATTTTATTCAAACTTGTATCAAAGTAGGTTACAGCAAATAAACACCCCGGGAAACATTCTTCCCAACAATCAACTATACAGTTTGTACAGAATTTTCTCCTTTTCCACCCCCCTCCCCTAACACCGACCAATCTCCATCCTATTAATGGGAAGGATCCCCTATCTAACTGCCTCCCATTAACTATCCAGCTCCCCAGCGAGCAGTCACACGGGCATTGATCAGTACTGGTTCATACAAGAGTGGACCAGACATCATTGTGTATCTAGGGCTATCGGAAGCCCTGGGTGATCAAGGATAGGGCAGAGTGGCCCCTTGCACCTTGGCACTGCAGAACCGGTAGGAGCACCCCCAGAGTGCCAGGGTTGCTCCGCCAAGGTTCAGGACCTGAGGAGGCTGTGTCCTTGAAAGGAGGATGGGTAGGGCTGCAGTGAGTATGAAGGGGCCTCTGAAAGGCAGGGGGGCCTGAAAGAGGGTGTGGGAAGGTCTGAAAAGGGGTGGGCCCTCAGCAACTCCATAGCGGATGCAATCACTTGGTGGTGGGAGCTGGGGCAATGCTCCTGTGTGGGGGGTGGCATTCCCCATGGGCGGGGGGTGGGGGCGGGGAGAAGAGCGGTGTGGGCACGCAGAAGACCATTTAGAGATTGAAGCACCCCTTCAAAATGGTGGCCTGATATCTGAGGAGACAGTCTGGCCAGCGGGTTCAGCTCCCCAATGATGAAATTAATTCGAAGCCTGGGCTTGACCAGGGAGAAGCTCCCCAGGGCCCATAAAAGTGACTACGTGGTTAGATAGCGGTGGGGAACTCGCAGATCGAGCTGGCAGGAAATTCCCAGCAAATCCCTCCACAAATGACACTGCAAAACTTTTCCTTTCGTTTGCGCACGATATCTCGATGACTGGGGAAGAAAACCCAAATTCCCTTTCTCCTCCATTGCACAAACCCCTGCTGCCCCTTTTTTCCCATTTCCCCCAGCTCTTTTTTTAATCCCCTGAACCTGCCTCATTATATCAAATCTGCCCATCATTATTCAGCTCAACACCAACTTAGGTTTATAGAGCACCTTTTGTCCCATGGTACTTAATAGGAGCATTATGGTTGGCACGGTAGCACCGTGGTTAGCACAGTTGCTTCACAGCGCCAGGGTCCCAGGTTTGATTCCTTGCTTGGGTCACGGTCTATGCAGAGTCTGCAAGTTCTCCCCGTGTCTGTGTGGGTTTCCTCCGGGTGCTCCGGTTTCCTCCCACAAGTCCCGAAAGATATGCTTAGGTAATTTGGACATTCTGAATTCTCCCTATGTGTACCCAAACAGGCGCTGGAATGTGGCGACTAGGAGCTTTTTACAATAACTTCACTGCAGTGTTAATGTAAGCCTACTTGTGACAATAAAGATTATTTATAATTTTTAAAAAGTATGAAACTGAGCCACAAGTGATATTGGGTCAGGTGACCGAATGTTTTTGTCAAAGAGGTAGGTGTTCAGGAGTGTCTTAAAGGAGGAAAGCAAGATAGAGCGGTCCAGGGAGGGTATTCCAGAGCTTGGGGCCGAGGCAAATGAACGCACAGGCACCAATGGTGCAGCAGTTATTATAGAGAATGCACAAGAGGATAGAGTTAGAGGAGCGCAGATATCTCCTCAGGGTTATGGGTTTGGAGGAGATTACAGAAATAGGGAGGGGCAAGGCCATGAGAAGATTTGAAAACAGTGAGAATTTTAAAATTAAATCCTGATTGACCAGGAGCCATTGTAGGTCAGCAAGCAATGGGGTGATAAGAGAACAGGACCTAGTGTTAGTTAAGATAGGGGCAGCAGGGTTTTGGGTTCGCTGACACTAAAATTTGGGAGACCAGCCTGATGTGCTTTGGAATTCTCAAAGCTAGAGGAAATGAAATGAAAATCGCTTATTGTCACGAGTAGGCTTCAATGAAGTTACTGTGAAAAGCCCCTAGTCGCCACATTCCAGCGCCTGTCCGGGGAGGCTGGTACGGGAAGTTATACGCCAGTGGAATTTAAGAAGCGATTGTAATTTCTATAACTTGCTAGAAGTTCTTTGGAGGCACCAATGAGGGTTTCAGCAGCACGTGCAGAGATGAGAGAAAATTTGAGCAACAATATGAGAATAGGCAGACTTTGTGATGGTGCGAATATGTTGGAAACTCCTCTCTGGACCAAAGGTGACACCACAGTTGCGAACAAACTGATTTAATCCAACTGTGGCCAGGGAAGGAGGATGGAGTTGGAAGATGAGGAATAGAATTTGGAGTGGGGAGTAAAAAGCAATGATGTCAGTGTGCCCAATATTTAATTATTAAAAGTGAGCAAAGCCCCAGTAAATTTATTAACTTCCATATATAAGGAGGCAGATGCTATGGATCTGGTCCAGTTATATTCTGAACAGTAACCCCAGCAGTTCTACTTCAAATTTAAAATACTAAACTCGCTGACACCCATTTACAATGGATATGGCCATGATCTGTAATTCTATTTTGATACTCTCACCTGTACTCCCCTCTCTTAGTTGCTTTCGCTCCTTTTCTTGATTAATGTGACTATTTCTTTTAAAAAGCCGCTACTTGTTTAGGAAAGTGGAGAATTGATCCTCATTGTTAGTGACTGTTCCATTGGATCCCTACAGTACAGAAGGACGCCATTTGGCCTATCGAGACTACCAACCCTCTAAAAGAATGCCCTAACCAGGCCCACTCCCCCACCCTCTCCCCATAACCCCACCTAACCACACTTTTGGACTGTGGGAGGAAACTCACACAGACACGGGGAGAATATGCAAACTCCTCACAGTCACTGAAGACTGGGATTGAACTTGGGTCCCTGGTGCTTTGAGGCAGCAGTGCTAACCACCGTAGCCCCCCCCCCCCCCCCCCCCCCCCCTGGTGTCGTTCTCTCGCATTCTCCTCCTAGGTGCTGCTGACTGTCCCGGTGTCGTCCTCTTGCACGCTCCTCTAGGTGCTACTGACTGTCTACCCCCGTATCATCTTGTCACACTCTCCTCTAGGTGCTGCTGTTTATATTTTCCAGACATGCTGTGTATAACCTGCCTCTTTCGATAATTGCTGGTCATTGGTTTCTTTGTTGAATTTTAAAGTCTTGATTAATTACAGCCATTTATTTTCACTTCAAATATTTTTGCTTCTACTTTTTTTTTTAAAAGGCTGAGCATTTATATTGTAATTTCTGTGCGCAACTTTTGGTCATTTGACACTTGGCTTTGTTTGGTTAGTGAATTTATTGCACACACCAATGGATTTGAACAGATGGCAAAAATGTCATACATGAACACTGAAAGCTATCAAGTCTCCAATGGTGCAACAATAAGGAAAAACTTGCAATGAGCTGTAACTAGGATTAGTGAACATTTCAACCTGTTTTTGCCATTAACTGGAAGCAGTTGGGATTTGCAATCCCAGGATCCTCTCTCCCCAAAACTGTAGGCAACAGCAAGAACAAAGTTCATCCAATCAGCACACTGCTGCCCATGCTTTTTGGATTGGGTGGAGAGGAGCCGGACCAGACAGGCATGGGTGGCTGAGAAAAAAGAGCCACACCTTGAGAGAGAGAGAGAGTAACTAGGCAAGGAAGAATCCAATATATTGCAGAGAGAGGTTAGAGCACCTTTGGAAAGAACTGTTGGTAAGTGAGGAATGGGGTGGAGTGGAATTTGAAAGTCTGCCCATGAGTAAATATGAGTCAGAGTTGACACATGTTGGAACAATTGATTAAAAAATTTATCACATTGTATTAGCTGGAGGTGTGGCACTTCTGTATGGTAAGGAAACATGTAAACATGAAATGGAGAAGGTGGTGAAATTCTAACCATATACCTGACATTCTGCATGATTGAGACCCAAACGCATAGGATTGCAATTAAATTTCTGATTAAAACAGAAAATGGATTACAAAATCAATTTCTTGATTCATGAGTGTGTTCCTTCATTTTTCCCTCTACCACGGTAGCACAGTGGGTAGCACTATTGCTTCACAGCTCCAGGGTCCCAGGTTCGATTCCCAGCTTGGGTCATTGTCTGTGCGGAATTTGCACGTTCAACCGTGTCTGCGTGGGTTTTCTCCGGGTGCTCCAGTTTCCTCCCAAAGTCCCAAAAGACGTGCTGTTAGGCGAATTAGATATTCTAAATTCTCCCTTAGTGTACCCGAATAGGCACCGAAATGTGGCGACTAGGGGTTTTTTACAGTAACTTCATTGCAGTGTTGATGTAAGACTATTTGTGACATTATTATAAAGATTATTATTATAATACCACTTTTGCTGCTCCTCATTTTCTCTGAGTGGCTTCTATTCCAACCAGCATTTTCCCACAGCAGCAGAAAGGTTTGCTTCCCACCTGAACTTTAACACTAGTAGAGGGACCCCGTAGCTCAACGCTTCGTTGTCTGATTGCTCAACTCCTTTTGCTTCCAAGGCTGAAGGTCTGAGTCTCTAGCACAAGGTGAACAATTGATGTTTGTGTGTCTGTACTACAGATTCTATGCCACACAATGAGCATACATGATTGTAAGCTTGCAACCGTTGCATTTTGGCCCTCATTTAATGGATCTTTGCTACAAATTTAATTCAGAATGTAATCAATTTTTAAAAAAAATAGAGTACCCAATGCATTTTTTCCATTAAGAGACAATTTAGTATGTCCAATCCACCTAGCCTGCACATCTTTGGGTTGTGGGGGCGAAAACCACGCAAATACTGGGAGAATGTGCAAACTCCACACAGTGACCCTAAGCCGGGATCGAACCTGCGCCTCGCCGTAGCAGCAATGCTGACCACTGTGCCACCGTGCTGCCCATAATTTAGAATGTAATCATGTATGTGAATAAACTACAGATTTAAAAAATCATTGATTGGTATGGGTATTGCTGACTAGGCCTTAGCAGTTATTATCCATCTGTAATTGTTCTTGAGAAAGTGGTAGTGAACCTTTGCCTTGAATTGCTGCAATCCATGTAGAAAAAGTACACTCTCCGTTGTGGAGGGCATTCTAGGATTGTGACAAAGGAATGGTGATATATTTCAAAATCAGGATGCTGCACGGCTTGGAGGGATGTTGTCCCCATGTTTCTGCTGTCCTTGTCAATTCTAGTTAGAACTTATAGGTTTGAGAGCATCTGTAATGGAAAAGAAGGTTAGCATTTCAATTATGGACACTGTTCTGACAAAGGATTCACATTAACGTGCCATTCCCTTATCCTAAATTTAATTATTTTATATTGGAAACTTTATTTGTGATTTTGCAGCACTTTTGGAACCAAAGTATGTCCAGATTTCCTAAACCCCATACCAAAGTATATCGTAGTATACACCGCTCTGGATATCCAATCTCTTTATAGGTCCATCCCCCACAGGGATGGTCTGACGGCTCTCCATTTCTTGAACAGAGGCCCAAACAGTCACCAGCCACCATCATGCTGTTCCACCTGGCTGAGCTTGTTCTCTTGTTGAACAATTTCTCCTTTAACTTGCCTAACTTCTTTCAAATAAAAGATGTTGCTTGGGTACTCATGTGAGCCCAAGTTTTGCCTGTCTTTTTGTGAGATTTGTGGAACATTCTTGTTCCGTCCTACACTGGCTCCTTCCTCCAAATAATTTTCCAGTGCATCACCCAGAACTGGAAAAATCATCAAGTTTGCTTCCAATTTCCATCCTTCACCCATCTCTCGCGTTGACATGGTCCACCTCGAGCATTTTCCCTACCTTCCTCCATTTCTCTCTCTCCATTTCTGGGGATAGACTGCTTACTAATATTCATTATAAGCCCACTGACTCCCACAGCTACCTTGACTACAGCTCCTCACATTCAGCTTTCTGTAAGGACTCCATTCCATTCTCTCAGTTTCTCCACTTCCTTCATACCTGTTCTGATATTGCTACCTTCCACAATGACACTTCTGACATGTCTTCCTTTATCCATAACCACAGATTTCTGCACTTCCCCCTTCCCCCAACATATCGTCCCCTTCACACTGGGCTAAATAGCTGGCTTGTAATGCAGAACAAGGCAGCAGCGCAAGTTCAATTCCTGTACCAGCCTCCCCAAACAGGCGGCGGAATGTGGCAACTAGGGGCTTTTCGCAGTAACTTCATTGAAGCCTACTTGTGACAATAAGTGATTATTATTATTATATTTGGGCAGCACGGTAGCATGATGGTTAGCACAATTGCTTCACAGCTCCAGGGTCCCAGGTTCGATTCCCCGCTGGGTCACTGTCTGTGTGGAGTCTGCACGTTCTCCACGTGTGTGCATGGCTTTCCTCCGGGTGCTCCGGTTTCTTCCCACAGTCCAAAGATGTGCAGGATAGGTGGATTGGCCATGATAAATTGCCCTTGGTGTCCAAAATTGCCCTTCGTGTTGGGTGGGGTTACTGGGTTATGGGGATAGGGTGGAGGTGTGGACTTGGGTGGGGTGCTCTTTCAAAAAAGAGCTGGTGCAGACTCAATGGGCCAAATGGCCGCCTCCTGCACTGTAAATTCTATGATTCTAAGTAGGCACCTTCCCATGTAATTGCAGGTGTAACACCTGCCCTTTTTACCTGATCTCTCGCTGTCCAAGGCTCCAAACACTGCTTTCCTGCAAGCACTGGTTTATTTGTACATCTTTCAATTTAGTATGCTGTATTTCTGCTCACAATATTGTCGTCTCTGCATTAGGGAGACCAAACGCAGACTGGATGACTACTTTGAAGACCATCCCTGCTCCATTTGCAAGCGTGACCCTGGCCTTCTGGTTGCTTGTCATTTCAAATTCGCCATCTTGCTCTCATGCTCACATTTCTGCCCTCGACTTGCTTGAATGTTCAGTGAAGCTCAAAGCAAACTAGTGGAACAGCACCTCATCTACTGATTAGGCATTTCAATCTTCTGAACTCTACATAGAATTCAACAACTTCAGACCATGAGTCTGCCATTTTGATTTGTTTTCACTTCCTCCTCCCCACCATGCCGGTCTGTATCATATTTTAATGTTTTTGTTTTGAGAGAGCTGACCTTTATTCTGCTATTAACACTGGACCAGTGCTTTGTTTCTTAATTAGAACCTTGCTCACTAGCTTTGTATTTTGTTCCTTGACATCTTTTTTATTTAATCTCATGCCCTCTTATCTATCCCAGACTCTCCTTCATACACAACTCATTCTCACTCCACAGATGCAGCCAGACTTATGAAATTTCCAGCACTGTTTTTATTTCAGATTTCTAGCATCTGTGGTATTTTTCTTTGAAAACCACCTTGCCTGTCTCCTCTTTTGAAACATTCTTAAAATCTGTCTTTTCGGTCAAACCTAGTTACTTGAGGCAGCACGGTGGCGCAGTGGGTTAGCCCTATGCCCCACGGCGCCAAGGTCCCAGGTTCAAGATCC
Organism: Scyliorhinus canicula; assembly: GCF_902713615.1. Lineage (NCBI taxonomy): Eukaryota > Metazoa > Chordata > Chondrichthyes > Carcharhiniformes > Scyliorhinidae > Scyliorhinus > Scyliorhinus canicula. Next base: position 112,704,448 of record NC_052152.1, read on the forward strand.
CGGCTCTGGGTCACTGTCCGTGTGGAGTTTGCACATTCTCCCCGTGTTTGCGTGGGTTTCGCCCCCTCAACCCAAACATATACAGGCTAGGTGGATTGGCCATGCTAAATTGCCCCTTAATTGGGAAAAAAAATGAATTGGGTACTCTAAAATTTATTTTTTTTAAACCTAGTTACTTGTACTAAGCATAGATATCTTCTTGGGTAACTTGTCAAATTTTATTAATGTTGTGGGCAGCACGGTGATTAGCACTGCTACCTCACAGTTCCAGGGACCCAACGTTCAATTCCAGCCTCGGATGACTGTCTACTTGGAGTTTGCAATTTCTCTCCGTGTCTGAATGGGTTTCCTCTGGGTGCTCCGGTTCCCTCCCACAGTCCAAAGATGTGCAGGTTAGGTGGTTGGCTAAATTGCCCCTTAGCGTCCAAAAGGTTAGGTGGGGTGACTGGGTTATGGGATTAGGGTGGAGGTGTGGTCTTAAGTAGGGTGCTCTTTCCAAGGGCCAGTGCAGACTTGATGAGTCGAATGGTCTTTTGCACTGTAGTGATTCTATGAATTCCAGTGAAGCACATTAGGACATTTCATACATTAAAGATACTGTATTGATGCAAGTAGTTGTATTAAAAACCAGGAGGATGTTTGGCAGGTATTCGCTCCTGAACTGGAGCTATTAACTATTATTGTATTTGTTGGGTCCTTTTAATATTCTTCGTTTCACATTTTTAAAGGATGTTGCAGTTTATACTTCAATTCACTGTTATGATTTGGCCAACCTTGCTGCAAAGGCCCCAAATGCTCGGATGCATCTGGTCGTGACTTGTCTAATGACAGTAGTTACTGGGGGATTTAAATCTGAACCGTAAAATTTTATGGAGTGAGAAATGAAATTGTGGAAGTGGTGCAAATAGCCCAAAGTACAAATGTTATTTCTAGTGCATCAGAAGTACCAGTTACTAAGCACAAGGAGTCAAATATATTGCATTTTATATATGATTTGAGTTGAGATTTGGGAAGGATATGCATAACAAGTGCTGCACCAGTTTTCCGTTCATGCCACTGGAGTGGAACATCAATGTTCTATAGGGAAAGGGTTTACAGAAAATGTCTGATCTCGAGTTGTTAATTTTCCACATGATCAGCTGGGCAATGTCAGTGAGAGTGCAGTCATGTCACAATTTTGTGTAATTCATTTTTCCGTTTTGGCATTTTCTCCGTGCCCAGCTGCTGCTTGCCGAATATTGAGCTATCCTGGATGAAATGATGGATAGTTGAACCTCTCCCAGTCCCTGATAGTGCTATGCAAGAATGGACTGGCATGATGACATTTTACCCTTCATTCTGTACCTCTCCGGGATTGAGACCATAAGACATGGGAGCAGAATTAGGCCACTTGGCCCATCGAGTCTGCTCCGCCATTTAATCATGGCTGATATTTTGTCATCCCTTTTCTCCTGCCTTCTCCCCATAAGCCCTGATCCCCTTATTAATCAAGATTGGCCAGATAAGATTGACAACATTACGTACAGACTAATCTCGTTGCTCTATGGCACAACATGTTGGTACACTAACCTGCTATGTCACCAAGCACTGTGATCAATGTGTTTAATGTGAATTTATAACTCTAGTTTAATTCCCTTGAAATAATTGGCACGTAATTGACGGTAGCTGTGCGCACAGTGTTTCCTTAAATTTATTACTTGGTCAATACTTCAACCACAATAACACTCGTGTTGGCAGGTATATTGCTTTTGAAGTAAATTCTGCACTCAAAATGACTAATTTTAATAAATACAGTGTAGTATGTTAGAAGTCAGTTGGAGAAGCCACTTGGCAATTGTACAAAGTCTATACAGTCCCATGCACAAGGCTAGTTTTAATGGCATAATATTGAAGGTAACCTTAATGAATTTAGCTGCTGAGGACTGTATTTATGGACTGAACTACAACTAATAATGGTAACAAGGTCATATAGTACCTGTTAGTATTTGTTTGAACTGATCACATTGAGCCATGCTGTGAATTGATGCTAATAGGTTCTCTGATCGTGCCTTGTTTTATAGCATTTCGCTGTTCATGTCAAATACAAATCCTTAGTCCAGTAACATTTTTAGAGCTACATCTGTCCTTTGGCAGGGGTCAGGATGGCAAAACAAAACTATGCTGCTGAGATCAATTTTAAAATCTGATTCAGTGGATTAAATTTGCAATAATTAATGTTTGGTATCTCTGTCTTTCCAGCTGTTCTCTGTTGTTTATGACTGACCGATTTTGAAATCATATTGTATAGGCAGTTGTAATTTGTCTCTCTGCAATCTGTCACTTTACATAAGCCCATGGATGGTTTGGGACAAAAGAGAAAGCACAGCCTGGTGCTGAATTCTTAGAATTTGTCAGGTAAGAAAGCAATGCTGTGCACTGCAGGGGCTTTTACAGTTGGTGGTCAGAGGTAGTTATTTTAAACAGTGACTGACTTTGCCAAATTATTCATATTTTCACTTGACTCCCAAGTGTTCATTTAGAGCTCTGTGTGAATAGATTCTGATAAGTCTTGTGTGTAGATGGTTTATAGATAGTTTGGGTTATCTTTAACCACCTTCTCCTTGAATGGTATTGCTGGCCGAGGCAGTCTTGCGGTTTTAAGGAACTAGAATTGAATACATGTTGGTTAACATTCTATTAGATTTTGTTTTTGATGTTGCCCATAAGTAGTTAAGTAGATAAATTTATTGAGTGGTGTGCTGCAGAGTAATAAAGACTAAGGTCAGTTCAGATTTAGTATAGGCGGTTAACTTGACTGGCAGTGGGAGAACGCTCATTGGTCCGAGTTTTCCTGTCAGCAAAGAAGGATAATCAGATAAACACTGGGGCATAATGCTAGCTGAACCTTTGTTCAAAAAGGGTTGTACGGATAGCCCCAGTAATTACAGGCCTGTCAATGTAATGTCAGTATTGGGCAAGCTTCTAGAAACAGTTAGTCGGGATAGAATTAGTAGTCGCATGGAAAAATGTGGGTTGATTAGGAAGAACCATGATGGAGAAATGGTGATTAACTAAATTGCTAGAATCTTTTGAGGAGGTCACCAAAAGGGTTGATTATGTGGTGATTATGGACTTTCACAAGACATTCAATACAATGCTATATAACAGACTTGAGAAAAGCTCATGGAATAAAAAGGGACAGTGAGCAATATGGGTACAAAATTGGCTGAAAAATAGGAAGCAGAGAGTAATGGTCAATGGATGTTTTTCAGGTTGGTAAAGGTTTGTCATGATGCTCCTCAGGAGTTGGTATAGAGGCCCTTACTTGCTATATATTATTGATTGAGATCTTGGTGTGCAGGGGACAATTTAAAAGTTTGCAGATGACATAAAACTTGGAAGTATTGTCAATTGTGAAGAGGACACTACGTGGTAGATGAAGTTCAATGTGGAAAAGTGTAAGGTGATGCATTTTGGTAGGAAGAACATAGGAAGATAATATAAAATGAGGGATAAAATTCTACTACAGGAGCTAAGGGTCCTGGATGTATATGTGCATAGATTATTGAAGGTGGCCGGACAGCACAGTGGTTATCTCTCCGTGTCGGCATGGGTTTCCTCCAGGTGCTCCGATTTCCTCCCACAGTCCAAAGATGTGCAAGTTAGGTGGATTGGCCAAGCTAAATTGCACCTTGGTGTGTAAAGATGTGCTGGTTAGGTGGGGCTATGGGGTTACAAGAATAGGGTGGGAGAGTGGGCCTGGGTGGGGTGCTCGTTCGGAGGGTCAATGCAGATCGATGGGCAAAATGGCCTCCTCCTTCTGCACTGTGGGTATTATGTGACAGGTGGAGAGCGGTTATTGCATATATCCATAATACATATCGTATGCTGGACTTTATTAATAGGACAGAGGTTATACTGAACTTGCACAAGATCTCAACTGGAATATTGTGTATAGTTCGGGGTGCCATGCTATAGGAAGGATGTGAACATATTGGAGAGAGTGCAAGAATGGTTCCAGGGATGTGTCATGAGGATAGATTGGAGAGGTTGGGTATGTTCTCCTTGGAGAGATTTAATAGAGATGCTTTAAAATTATGAGGGGAGGGGGCTGGACAGAGTTGATTGGGGGGTGGGGGGGGCGGAACTGCCCCCATTTTTAAAAGGATCAAGAACGAAAGAGAACAGATTTAACGTGATTTGCAAAATAAGGAAATACGATGCGAGAAAAAAAATTTCTACAGCGAATGGTTCGGGACAGGAATGCACTGCTGGAATTGTGGTGGAGGTTGTTTTAATCGATTTGACGAGAAATTGTGGTGGAGGTTGTTTTAATCGATTTGACGAGAAACAATGTGCAGCGGTATGGGGAAAATGCCGAGGAATAGCACAAAGTCATGATGCTCATTTGGAGAGCCGGTACAGACATGATGGGCTGCATGGCCTTCTGTGCAGTAACAATTCTGCAATTCATTGGCAGTGTATCAGCTGCCCACACCACCCCCAGGGGGTGCTACTTTGTGCACTCGGCATGTCTTGCCCAAAATGTTGCTATTTGCATCCTAACTTACACCAAGCCCTGTTTACTCATTATTCTTGTGCTCGCTGACCTGACTCCTGATCTGGCAGTGCCTGGATTTAAAAAAAAATTGTCCTTACTTTCAAATCCCACCAATGGCCTCGTCTCTCCTATCACCTTCTCCAACCTTACTACTCAAGATCTCTGCACTCCTCCACTTCTGGTCTCTTGTGGATCTGCAATTTTCATCCTTCCATTATTGGCAGCTGTGCCCTCCACTGCCTGGGCCCTAAGATGTGGATTTCGTTCTCCAACCCTCCTCACCTTGCTCATCCTATGAATTGCTCTTTAAAACCTGTCTCTTTTACCAAGCTTTTGTTCACCTGGTCTAATACCTCCTTGTGTAGCTTGATGTCAAATTTTGTTTCCTAACACTTGTGTAGTGGGCTGTTTTAATACATAGAAGGTGTTACAAAAATGCAAACTGTATGTTGAGAACACTCGGGAGAAGAAATCATAACTGAGCATCTCCACACATTCGTAAAATAATCTCTTTCCCTTTATATTTGTTACTGAGCTGTCTTGAGAAAGCACTCTTAACTGTCCATATCTGTATGGAAATATTCCTGAGGTGAGCAGAAATTTGAATAAATTTAATTCACATCAAAAACCACCATGAGTTACTATGCCTTGGTTAGTAGGTCTGTGCTCATTGGATTGTATAATCGCTCATCATAAAGATTCTAATCTCTGGTGATGGTTTATGTAACTGTGTCAGGTGATCCAAGTACAGTGACGTCAGTGCCTGGCTCTTGTTTTTTTTTCAGTTGCCAGTATCCAGCTGGGAAAGAGTGTGGAACAATCTTGCGTGTAAGAAGCAAATGAGTTTGTCGGTGCATTGAAAACCTGCAGGCTTTACAATGTACAAGTGTGTTCTGGACTTTACAACCTTTCTGATCAACCTGTGAAATGCATGGTGCTGTACCGTAGAGAATATGCCTGGTGTCTCAGAATTTTGTACATTGGAGTGTTGTGTGTAGATTTGTTCCTTGGATCATGCAGCGTAAGACTTTATCAATGAAAAATACAGTTCTTCGTGCTCGGGGCAGGGACAGAATGACCATCAAAGTGCTATTTTGGGAATTGGAGCAACATTTGAAAAGGTATTTCTACAGTACAGTCTTTAAAGTGTGCCTAAAATACAAATACATAAAAAAAAGCAATGTTGAAAATCTCGGTACATTTCCTTTTAGATGAATCAGTATTGTTTACGCACAGATTGTAATATTTTAATGTAGATTTAGTATCCTACTTGGTAATTTGAAGTGACTTGTTACTTTAGATAATAATTTGCCTCCACCTTGTCTTTGACCGTTTAAGAAATTATGTACCATTCCCCTACAACTGGAAATGCATTACCCCACTGCACTAGGCTAGTGAATATGAACATGTTATATATATTACTATTTTAAATGTGCTTAAAAAAGAAAAGGTGGATGGCTCCTGCTTTCAAGAATGCTGCCCTCTGTCATCCATTGCTGCTCCATTGCATTACAAGCAATTCTAATGGGCCACGGCTGATCTAAAATGGTGAAAGCTGGAGTTGGCTTGTCCGTTTCCTCTGTTTTGTTACAGTACTTTATAAATAATATTACAATTGACCTGGGCTTTTCATCAAGTGGGACTTTTTTCTGTTTCTGAGTGCAATACAATTATGCATACTGTCTGTATTAGAAACCAAATGGTTTTCACCGTGCATTCCAATCACAGGAAAAGGAACATCAGATCTTTCTGGCTCTCAGTTATCAGCATGATAGCACAAGTGGATAGCACTGTGGCTTCACAGCGCCAGGGTCCCAGGTTCGATTCCCCGCTGGGTCACTGTCTGTGCCGAGTCTGCACGTTCTCCCCGTGTCTGCGTGGGTTTCCTCCGGGTGCTCCGGTTTCCTCCCACAGTCCAAAGACATGCAGGTTAGGTGGATTGGCCATGACAAATTGCACTTAGTGACCAAAAAAAATGTTCGGAGGGGATAGGGTGGAAGTGAGGGCTTAAGTGGGTCAGTGCAGACTCAATGGGCTGAATGGCCTCCTTCTGTACTATATGTTCTATGTTCTAAATCACATTGCAATCAAAACATGTGTAACCTAAAAGACTCTCACATATTGGTCATTGTTTTGGACCAGACATGGATAATAATCTTTATTAGTATCACAAGTCGGCTTACATGGCAATGAAGTTACTGTGAAAATCCCCTAGTCTCCACATTATGGCCCCTGTTCGGGTACACTGAGGGCGCATCTAGAATGTCCAATTCGCCTGACAAGTATGTCTTTCGAAACAAGTATGACTTGTGGGAGGAAACCGGAGCACCCGGAGGGAACCCATGCAGACACGAGGAGAAGGTGCAGACTCCTCACAGACAAGTGACCCAAGCCAGGAATCGAACACTGGTCCCTGCTGCTGTGAAGCAACAGTATTAACTGCTGTCTTACACTGCCGCCCAGGTTCCTACATTCAGAGTACAGGCAGTTCGATTTGTATAAATTGTATTCTTTCATGACATGAGCTTTGTTGCCCATCCCTAATAGCCCTTGAGAAACCTATTTAAACAAATATGTAATAAAATCAAGCAATTTCTATGAAGTTCAATAGGGAGTTGCCCATGTGCAGAGGCATGATCATATATTGAGCCTAATTTTCACTTTACGTTTTACAGAATACCTGAATGCATAAACTTGTAGCCTTCGCTCTTCCATTGTGCAAGCTGTACATATATATAGCAGCTTAGTCTGGGTGCCATGCTCTTTGTTGGTTTTAGGACTATTTGCTTGATAATGAGCATTCCTTCAGGGCTCCAGAATTTATTGTTCAGTTCCTGCTTTTCAAGTCTACCCACCCTACTTATTATGCATTGCACCTGAATTTGTCCTATCTCAATTTGGCTGTCTTTCACATTAAATACTCTTGTGAGGTTCATAGGTAAATGGTAACCACAACTAACTGGGTGTTAGCTGTACTTTTAAAATGCCTACTAAAGCACAAACAAATGCTTCCCAAATTTTCTCCTCTTGGGTAGGTTCAACAAAAAGCATCATCACGCACATTTATTTTGCACATTTCGAGTGCCATGAGTCTTGGGCCACTTTATTGGGAGTGTGGTAGATGCTTAGTGCGGACGCTTTTGAAGATGTGAAGAATGGTTGCAAAGTTTAGAAGTTGCAGACTTCAAGACTCTGATAGCTGATAGTTATACAGGGCATGCGGAAATTTCAAAGAATATATGTGAAGTCATAGAACTGAAAAATACAGTACTAAAAAGGCCACTCCCCTAAAGTTTTTCACCTCCAACTCGCTTTGCTCCATGCACCTTTTTAGTATTCCTTTTGCCTTCAAAACACAATCTAATTACTTGAGAATAAAGAATCTCTGCTGTAGCAATAGTCTGTATCAGAGAATTCCACATTGCAACTGTCCTCTGTGAAATGATTTTATTTTATTTACCTTGCCTTTTTGCCTTGGTGTGTCAGCTTTGTCTGTTGGTAGCACTCTCAGATCTGTCACAAATTTGTGGATTCAAGTCTCGCTCCAGGACGAAGTACAAAAATGAAGGCTGAGACCAGAGTGCACTATTGTGGGAGTACTGGGCTATCAAAGGTGTGCAGTCTTTCAAATGAAACATTAAACATGTCCAGTGTCTTCTTGGTGAATTGGACAATTTTTTATCCCTCCATCAATCTCTCAAAAACAGATTATGTAGTCAGCATCAATTGCTGTTTGTGGGAACAAACTAGCTGCTGTATTTCCTACATTGTCAATGACTACGCTTCAAAAATTACTTAATTGGCTATGAAGCACTTTGGGCCATCCAGTGGTTGTGAAAGATGTTTTATAAATGAAAGTTTATCTTTTTTCTAGTCAATTGATGTGGCACCATCGTCATTGCTTTTGTACCCTTTCCATAATAAGGGACCCACTATGTTCTTAAATAAGTTCAACATTGCCTCATCGATTTTGTATCTTGTTTGTTGATACAAAATCAAGGATTCTGTACAATCTTGTCATTCTCACTTGTGGAGCAATTTGAAGTCTGCATTATGCACTGGGGCAGGAATCAATGAAGTTTAGTGTGGCTAGTGTGATCAGTTTGTGGGCTAGTGTATGGCCACAGTCCTGGTTCAGTTGAAGTAGGTTGATCAAGGAAACCTGGGAGAAGGCAAACCTTAATGTGAGATTATGGATTAGGGGGATTTCAGTTGTGGTCAGGTGAGGTGGACGAGTAAATCCAATAGGTGGAATTTAAAGTGATAGCTCTATACATTTTGAAGCTGACTTCTAATTGTTTGTTGGTTAGAGATGCAATTTTTTTGAAAATATTTTTATTGGACTTTTAGCATTTTAAATCAAAAATTACAGAACAAAAATACCAACACGTATCAAAAATTACAACAACAGTAACCCTGGTAACAAATATTGGCATTTCATTCTTTACATTAGTATATATAGAACATACTGAGAAAAAAAAATGGAATTTACAGTAGCTGAGGTAAATATAACAATACTGTAATCCTCAAATACAGAGGATAGAAAAAATGAAATAGCAGACACCTGCGTCAGGATAGTAAGTTGTAATGCAAATATCGGTGCTCCAACTAAAGCCGCGAATGACCCGTGGATGATTTACATTCTCTTGATTGGCTGTGGTGCAGGACTGGGCAGACGGCTTTATTCTGAGTCCCATTTTCTTTCCTGGGCCAGCCTACCATCCCTCTCTTTCCCTGGTCATGTGCGTGGGGGTGGGTGGGGCCCTCAAGAGTATAGTGTCTATCTCCCTTTTTATCCTCTTTGGTATGGCTGTTCTCTTCCCTCCTCCCCCCCCAATCCCATCTGGGCGATCAGGGAGGTGAAGGCCAGGCCAAATGCCCCCCCTCTCAGTGAAGAGCTCTGGATGCTCTGACACTCCAAAGCAGCTCAAATGGCATTGCTCCATCTTTACCCCCATCATCCTGGACATAGCCTCGGAGAAGGCTGTCCATAACCCACTGAGTCTGGGGCAGGACCAGAACATGAGGGTGTGGTTAGCCGGGCCCTCTACCTCCGAGAAGAATCGGCTCATCCATGTCTTGGTTAGGTGCGCTTTGTGCATCACCTTGAGTTGCATTAGGCTTAACCCTGCGGAAGAGGAGGTGGTGTTAACCCTGTGCAGTGCTTCAATCCAGAATCCTCCCCCTATCTCCATGCCTAGTTCTCTTCCCAACCCCTCCACCCCCATTTCTGCCAGGTTTTGTCCAGTGGGGTCCTGACCTCTTCCAAAATGATTGGTGATGCTCAACTGACGAGAAAATTTGCACACTAAAACAAATTAACACGCTCCTTTACAAATACATTTGGGACATGTGTGCAAATAATTGCTTCACCCTTTTCTTTGCATATGGAGGAAATATATTAAGGGCACAAGTTGAAGAAATAGAAGTATGTGAATTTCTAAGAAAACTGAGGATGAAATTACCAGAAGCTACTTTTGTCCTTTAGGTTGTAAAAGGTATATATTCACAGTAATCAAATTTGACATTAGTTTTTTTTGATCATTTGTGATGATGATGCAAAGCACAAATAGAACATAGAACATAACATTTGCCAGCTCACTGGTGCTGATATTGTACCCAAATGCTTCCAGACAAGTTGTCAGGGATGGGTGGCAGATGGTGGGGATGGGTGGGCTGTGGAAGAAGGAATATGAGATAAGATAGGTTTAAAGTCTACAAAGATGTAAGAGAATTAAACTATCTGAATTAATTGCAACTACAGTGGTCATCACAGAGAATGGCTTTGCCAAGGATTCTTTCGTCCTCCCTCTCCGCCTGAAAGTAAAATGACCAGCTTGAAGTACATGGCACTGGAGCAGAGAAGCTGGTCATTCATATGTATGCCCCCCACTCTAACTAGACGTGAAGTCTACTCCTTCATTTAAAGGGTGTAAATAATGAGGCAAAGTGAACACTAATGGAAGAGAAAATTGCATTATTAGAACATTTGAATGCAGTAATTTGAGATTAAGGAAGTGGATTATACATGCTTTCCTGGCTTTGATGCAAATCTTTCTCTTCCACTAATAAATCAGTCAGTAAGAATCAGGGTTTATTGGTCGGGTTATGGTCTGGCATTGAAATGAAATGAAAATCGCTTATTGTCACGAGTAGGCTTCAATGAAGTTACTGTGAAAAGCCCCTAGTCGCCACATTCCGGCGCCTGTCCGGGGAGGCTGGTACGGGAATCGAACCATGCTGCTGGCCTGCTTGGTCTGCTTTAAAAGCCAGAGATTTAGCCCAGTGAGCTAAGCCAGCCCCATTGGGTGTATGCTCAGTGTATGCGTGCACCTTTTTATAATCTTTGTCACATCATTTTTGAAGGTAAGTCTTCTTACACTTATTATTTTGACGATACCTTTTGTATTCAGACTGAAAGTGTTTGCAATTTTTAGTTGCATTAAACATGGCATGCAGGGTCTCTATGTTCTATAATATTACCGAGCTTGAGTAGCTTATGGCGAGACATAACAGTCCCACCAGCTGAAATCCATGTAGCTCACTTTTTCTCTAAAGGGTTAAGTTGTTAGACTTGCTGAGCAAGTACAAAGTCATGTTGACAACTCTTTCTTTGCCATTCAGATAAGAGGAGGGACGTGACTTTTGTGCTAGTCAAATTCAGCTTTGAGGAAACTAGCTGTCAACAAAACGGTGGGGGGGGGTTCTCTTACCCACCACCACCAAAGTAATTAATCCAATTCCGTTGCAAAGCTCGAAACACCGACCTCAAAATGTCAAGCTGGCACAGTGGTATCAATTCCAAAATGATTCCCTTTGCAAGGAACAGGACTAGTCAATTAAAAATGTCACATAATTCAGTTAGCAAATGGAATGAAAGTTGTTTTTAATTGAGTTGATACTTTTTCAGTTTCTCCAATTATTTTTTTTACATGTTTGGAAGATGTAAGATGTACAAATAGATGAATTTAGATAGGGGGGCAAAATGTTATATAATGTGGCAGATGTAAAGGCAAATTCGACATCCGTGCTTTAAAACAAGTGAAACAGAGGGAACCAGTGCTGCAAATTGAAACTTTATGGGAATGTGACCCAACCCTAACTTGTGGAATGCAGTTCGGTATTATGAAAAAATTCTACTTAATGTAGATGTGAAATACAACAGTGAACCTGTCTTCACAAAGCACCTAAGCGTACAATGTCCTCCTGCTGCTTTAAGGTTCCTCATTTATAACTGAAATTAGGTGGTTCCCTAGTTAGATGTTTAAAATATATAAAGGAGATGGTGCAACATTGTTTTCTCTGCAGAGGGAAAGTAGATAGACAAACCCTTTCTATTTACTGTGTTTTCTTGGAATTGCTCCCTTTTTACCAAGGCTAGAATGGGACAGAGCTGGGATACATGGGTTCATCCTGTGGTTTAGCTTCACCATTTAAAATTAATTTAAAGCCTCGTAATACAATACAATGCCCTGCCGTAATACAATGCCCTGCCCTCAAGTATAATTTGGGAAGGGGCAGTATGTGGTGCAGTGGTTAGCACTGCAGCCTACGGCGCTGAGGACCGGGTTCGAATCCCGGCCTTGGGTCACTGTCCGTGTGGAGTTTGCACATTCTCCCGTGTCTGCGTGGGTTTCACCCTCACAACCCAAAGATGTGCAGGTTAAGTGGATTGGTCACGCTAAATTGCTCCTTAATTAGACAAAAAAAATTGGGTACTCTAAATTTATTTCTTTTTTACATTTTTTTAAAAAGCATAATGTGGGAAAAGTAGAACTGTTTATTTAAGAAGCAAAAAAATTCTGTACAATTTTAGAAATCTCTAAAAATCCCCATTCAAAATCTAGACTCGACAGGTAGCAACTAAACTCTTCTACGTGAAGTAAGCTCTTGGACTGAAACTCCCACTCTAATGTTCCAACCATCTGACTGAAATGCAGTGGGACAAATGAGACTGAGCTATATGCTATTTTGATGTACAATTTTGGTACATCAATGTACTGTACCTTTGGACCTCCCTTAATCTAGCTGTTAAAAATCGCTTCACTGGGGGCAGAAACTCACTTGTGAATGATTAACTGCCCTTTTGCATTATGGAACTATATTATCACTCGTACCAAGGATTGAATTTACAAACAAGACAGCTACACATGAGCAAAGTCAAGATGGAGTGAAAACCGCGCACAACAACTGGGAACCTTTGACCCGTTAGAGGTGTCAGTGGTGATCCTGATCCGAGGCACCAAAACATTTGGGAAGTGCTGCTGGCACAATGGTAATAATAAAGAACACAAAAGTGATTTTCAGTTGTTCCATTTTGAGCAAGTTTTATACTTAGTTGACTGCTTAAAGTTTAGTGAATTTTTCTGCAGCTAGCTGATGATGAATGACTCCCCAATTCCTGTGGAAAAGAAATAACAAAAGGGCCTGGATTTCTTGCTGCTTAATGAATCGGCAAGAAAAGTAGTTTTTATAACAGGCAAAAGCTATTACTCTCTCACAAGCTGGCAAGAATTTCTTGTGAAAGCTTTGATATGTGTGCATAGTAACTACAGAACAGAAACCAAGGCAGCGATTTATAAATTATCTTCATTATACTTGTGTCTCAGCATATTAAAGTACATTAGTACAGATTTCCTGCCTGCTTTCATGCCTCAAATATATATCAGAGTAGTCTGGATTGTGCTGGAAATAGGCTAAAATCCAGCATTCACAATGCAATATGTTCAAAATAGCTTGTGCGTTCCAAATTGATGCCAGTGAAAACACAAACTAATCTCAATTTGCACATTGGCACAGAAGACTGAAAATCACAGTGGATACCCTATGTGACTGGTTCTGTGGTAAACTATCACTTCCTCGTTCTTCTCAATCTCGTCCTCCTTTTCATCTCTCCCTTTCTTTTCCATTTAAATAGACTGCCTTTGCCTGGTTCCACTTTTACCTGTTGAATTGTAGTCAGAGAATCTCCAACATATCTTCTCTTGTTCCGACACTCTTACCTCATGACATTCCCCAAAGATCTAGTCTTGACACCCACCTCCACCCCCCCCCTTATTTTCTTCTCATTGACATGCTTCTGCTTAGTAAAATCATCTAAAAACACTACATCAGATATAGAATCTGTACAGTGCAGAAGGAGGCCATTCGGCCCATCAAGTCTGCACCGACCTTCAGAAGGAGTACCCCACACCCTGGTCCTATCACCATAACCCCACCTAACCTTGGATGCCTAAGGGGCAATTTAGCATGGCCAATCCACCCAACCTGCACATCTTTGGACTGTGGGAGGAAACCGGAGCACCCGGAGGAAACCCATGCAGACTCTGGGAGAACAAATTCCACAGAGTCACCCAAGGTCAGATTTGAACCCTGGTCCCTGGCGCTGTGAGGCAACAGTGCTAACCACTGCCACCATGCCGCCCCTTCATCCAAAATAAATTTTAGATTGATCAAATTAATCATACTATGCTGTTTTCATATATCTGCCATCTACTTCCTGAATTTTCCCTTTAATATATTATTTTCTAAATGTGGAGGGTTGTCAACAGCTGTACTCATTTGAATCTTATTGTACTGGCGATATGTGAACGCTTTGAAGAAGAGCTGACACCAGGAATAGATCAACGCACTTCTGGTAATCCATTGCCTGCAGTACATCTTGTATGATTTGCTTACAATAGCAATAAAATAACTTTTTTAAAATGCTCAGCCTCCTTCATATGGAGCAGACTTTGGAGGCTGAATTCTCCATCAGAAAATGAGCCACAAGCACGGTGTTTTTGTTGGTGAGTTTTTGTTCCACATAAAGATGAAGGATATTGATGCAGGCTAATGGAACATCTTGGCATCCACTACTGGCTTCCTGCTTACCAAGTGCTTCCTACTCAGAGAAGGTGTGATTGGATGCAAAATTAAACTGTCTTTCGTGTGATCAAGCAATATTCTTCAACCCAAAGAGAGATATGCTCACTTGCTCTACGCTTGCTCTTTAGATGTCCCATTTCTGCTATCCTTCTGCCCCCTCCTTAGTGACTATGCCAAATGAATGTAAATTGTGTGCTTATTGCATTGCAAACACAGACGCCAGCTGAACCCATTTTCAGACCTTTAAAGCAAACAAAAAGAGGGAAATCTCCATCAGTTAGGTAGTTGGGTTCAAATCCAATATACCAGACTCTTAAAAATTAACGTTATGAAATGGAAAACTGTCCACGTTGCACGGTTATGACATCTTATACGACTGGTAAATATTCCAGATCATCTTTCTTAAACTGACTCCATCCTTACTCATGTCACCCTCCTCCAACACCACCTCTATCATCCAGCTGGTTGGAACTTCCCTCGCCTGCTTCTGTTCTTACACATTTAGCCTTAGCCAGAACAACATCTGCAATGGCTTCTTTTCCTGCTCTCGTTGTTACCTCTGGAGTTTCCTAAGTATCTGCCTTTGACCCCCCTCTTCTATTTCTCATCGACCTGATGTCCCTCAGCAATATCGTCCAAAAACACAGCACTCGTGCAGAACAACCCCCAGCACTATCTCAGCATCATCCTCACAAACCCTCTGTTTGATAACCAGTACTGAGTGAGCAGAATTTCCTCCATCGAATATTGGGAAGTTTGAAGCTATGCTTTTTGGCCCGGCCACAAATTCCATTCCCAAACCACTGACTCCATTCCTTCCCCTGGTCAGTGACACTGGTTGAACCAGACTCCTTGCAACAATAGCATCCTGTTTGATGCTGAGAGGAGCCTCCCACCACGTTTTAGCTCCATCATCAAGAGCACCTATTTGTACATCCATAACGTCCACCCAGGGCTCCGTTTATCTGCTGGAACCCTCATCCATGCCTCTCATAACTCTGGACTTGCTGGTTGCAATGCTTTCCAGCCTGCTTGCCATCTTTCACTCTCCATAAACTTGATTTCATCTAGAATTCTGTTGCTTGCATGTTAATTTATACCAAGTCCCAGTGCCCCCGTCACCTCTGTACTTATCTACATTGGCTTCTGTCTGTCAGCCCTTGATTTTATAACATTAAACATTTTTGCTTGCAAATCTCTCAATGGGCTGGTCCCTCCTTTCAACCAACTCCTCCAGCCCAACTCCGCACTCCAATTCTCTCCTATTGCTTATCTCTGATTTTAATTGCTCCATTATTTGCCATGTCGTCTTGTGTCCAGGGCTTAGGCTTTGGAATTCCCTTCTTAAACCCCCCTTTGTCTCTACCTTGGCTGCCCTCCTTTAGGACACTTCTTAAAATCTACCTCTTTGATTAAGCTTTCAGTCACTTGTCCGAATATCATCTTATGTGACTCATTGTCAAATTCTGTTTGATAACACTCCTGTGAGTGTGAATGATGTCTAATGAAGTTAAAGGTGCAATTAAGAAGGCAGTGTTGTTCTCGTATGAAAAATGAAATGGTTCTCACACACTCAACAAATTCTTGAAATAAAATGATACTGTGGCACGCATGGTAATCTCGCTTGAAAAGGAATATACCAGTGTTCCCAAAAGGAAGTGCATTATTGCAATCCATGCATTCAATTTCACTTTCTCAAAGTTTGATTACTCTCGAGCTTTCCTTTGGACTCATAAAAGTTTGTCCCTTGTTCCTTTTTTGTACAGAGATCAGAAAATTTACAATAGGAACAAATCAGGTCTAAGTACGATCAGCGTGTGTTTATGCATGGCTGTCTCCGATTAGGAAAGGTCACCAGAGTTGGTTCACTAATCACTGAACCTCAGTGTTCAGCATAGTGTACTTTGTTCATGCGTGACAAAGTGTGTGTTTACAAAGATAAAAAATATTTACAAGGACACCATACTGTTTGCTTGTTTTAATTCGATAACTGGCAGTATATAATGACAAGGTGTCAACTTGAAATCTTTCTTTATCATAAAGTACAGTTTCTCGGGAAAATATTTGACTGATTGCATAAGCCGTGCCTGCAAGTAGCTGGTACACCAGCATCGCTGTGAACGCCAATTTGTTTCTGAGATGTCTATCTTTTAATGTAATGTTATCTTGAGGGAAATAATCTGACTGTAATAACTTATTTCTGAGAAATGCAGTTTATTCTTAGTCAGCCTGTTAAGCACATTCCTGATGGTTTGTGACTGATTTATGTGTAAGGAGCCAGTGTCATAATTGCATGCGTAAAGAAAACCTTGTGTGCTTTTCTCATCTAACTCCATGCCTTTGGCGTTACTCTGTTTATGAAAAATCTTTTCTTGAAGTGGCAATCTCCCAATAATCATCCAAAGCTGTTCCCCATTCTCGCCTTCTCCCAATTTGAAGTTACTTCTCTTAGCCCAATTTGAGTTTTGCTGAATGCCATTCCACAACTGACAGAATGAGGAGTGAGGCCTAACTTCTAGAACTTGATATTGAAGCTTGTGGTCTACATTTCTATCAGATTATAAAGTATTTTGTTTGCATAGTTACAATGAAACTTCTACTTGCAAAATCTCTTAATTCTTAATACTTATTTAATTTTTAGGTGTACCTTGGCGTGGCTTGATGCCAGGACTGCATACTGTACTCCAAATGTGGCACTTGCATAACCTCGTTACAGTCACTCTTCCAGATACATATCCTAGAATTATGATAGCTTTATTTTTGCCTTATTACAATGTCTAGACTAGGATTTTATAAATCCAACTTTACTTTAGCTTCTCGATTTCAGTGACATCCGTTGCTAGTGTAAGTGGAGCCTCCACCCCTACTGTGCTGGCTTCAATTTGCACAGTATCCTCTTATGATATAACCCAAGGGTGGAATTAGAACATAGAACATAGAAAAATACAGCACAGAACAGGCCCTTCAGCCCATGATGTTGTGCCGAATTTTTGTCCGAGATTAAGAACAAATTCATCTACACCCCATCATTCTACCGTAATCCATGTACCTATCCAATAGCCGCTTGAAGGTCCCTAATGTTTCCGACTTACCTACTTCCACAGGCAGTGCATTCCATGCCCCCACTACTCTCTGGGTAAAGAACCTACCTCTGACATCCCCCCTATATCTTCCACCATTCACCTTAGATTTATGTCCTCTCGTAATGGTTTATTCCACCCGGGGAAAAAGTCTCTGACTGTCTACTCTATCTATTCCCCTGATCATCTTATAAACCTCTATCAAATTGCCCCTCATCCTTCTCCGTCCTGATGAGAAAGGCCGAGCACCTGACCCCAGACGGTGATTTGAACCGGATATCTGTGCCTTTTGCTTATCTTCCAATTTTTCTGAAGACCCGCAGCACCTGGTGACGTGTGGCCAGATTTTTAAAATCACTTAAACTTTTCTAATTCCGCCTTCTGAGGGGCACATTTTCCTCTCAGTGGGTTGTTTGAGACTGTTAACTACTTTAGCAACTCGTCAAAGTTTGCCGTTGCAGATTTCTGTTTAAAGTGCTGCTTTGTGTCTCTTTGGCAAGCTGAAAGAAAGTTCTGTCCGCTAACCTCTGGTTAGCCCGCAAATGCAGGAACCTCCCAATACAGCAAATGGTGTTTATGGGTTAGTGGGACAAACTGGAACATTTCTTACTCTTTACAGAACTTGGGGAAACAATCAGCATTTCAACCATATTGGTGCCTTTTTTAAAAAAAAAAATGTGAATGTACTTTTTGAAGCTACTCATCTCAAACTCTGATCCTCCTCAGTTAAGATTCTGCATTTCTAATCCAGCTAATAAGCCCCAATTCTTCCTCCTATTCCCAGAAACCTATGCCGCCCCCATAAACCCCCAAACAATCCCAATTATTTATGAAGTCAACAAAAATTGCTCTGTCATATAAAATATTCATACTCAGCACGTAATGAAATGAAAATCGCTTATTGTCACAAGTAGGCTTCAAATGAAGTTACCGTGAAAAGCCCCTGGCATGTGGATGTCGCTGGCATTTATTCTCCAGTTCCTGTTGCCTTTGAAAAGGTGGTGGTTGAGCTGCTTCCTTGAATCACTGTAGTCTATGTCTTGAAAGAACTGGTCAGAATTTCCAGGCTATTAACCCCAGCAACGGATAGTGATGTCTGTCCCAAATGTGTAACTTGGAGATGTTGTGTTTCCATACATCTTCTATCCTTGGTCTTTTCATTGACTGGTGTCACACGTTTTGGGAGTTCCTGTTGAAAAAGCTTTGCGGGCAGCACGGTAGCACACGTGGCTAGCACTATGGCCTCACGGCGCCAGGGTCCCAGGTTTGATTCCCGGCTGGGTCACTGTCTGTGCAGAGTCTGCACGTTCTCCCTGTGTCTGTGTGGGTTTCCTCCGGGTGCTCCGGTTTCCCCCCACAGTACAAAGACGTGCAGATTAGGTGGATTGGCCATGATAAATTGCCCTTAGTGTCCAAAAAGGTTAGGAGGGTTTATTGGGTTATGGGGATCAGAGTGGAAGTGAGGGCTTAAGTGGGTCGGTGCAGACTTGATGGGCCGAATGGCCTCCTTCTGCACTGTATGTTCTATGTATGTATCTATGAGTTGAAGGATTATTTGTGCAACAGTAATTTAGCAGTCCATGTGAATTTTGAAGGGACAATTCTTGTGTGACCAATCTGTTCAACCTCTTTATGGAAGTGACAACCCAAACACATTGGAAAATGCTACAGTATGGTACACCTAGATTTCCAAAAGTAAGTGCTGATGTCAGATCATAGTGCCAAATTCTTATTACCGGGAAATGGCACATTCAAAAATTGGAGGCAGAGTGTAAGGGATTTTAGTTTTAGAGAAGATTATCTTGTATATTAGTAGATGGTATGGAAATAATATTCCTGAATAAAATATGATAAAGGAACACCAGTTCGAACTCAGAACTTAGAGTTCAGTCTTAATTTAGGCATCGTTCTTTGTGCCTGATGATAGCTGAAATTGCAGATAGAACATTGTCGGACAAAACCCAGAATCAGTGAAGAAGCAGCCGGGGGAGGCGGTGTCGTAGTGGTATTGTCACTGCACTAATAATCCAGAGACCCAGGGTACTGCTCCAGGGACCCTGGTTCAAATCCCACCACGTTCAGGTGATGGAATTTGAATTCAATAAAAATCTGGAATTAAAAGTCTAATGATGACCATGAAACCATTGTTGATTGTCATTAAAACCCATCTGGTTTACTAATATCCTTTAGGGAAGGAAATCTGCTGCCTTAGCTGGTGATACGAGATCCATAAAAATGTTGTTCACTCTTAAGGCCCACTCAGTTCAAGGGCAATTAAAGATGGGAAGTAAATGCTCTCCCAGCCAGTGACACGCACATCCCATGAACGAATAATAAAGACGAGTCCCATTCTGCATTGTGTAATGGAGAAGTTCCAGCATACCAAAGATCATTTTATCACTAAATGATCCTTGTTGCTCTCTAATGGGTTAGTTCAAGTTTATGCTTCAGATTGGGAGATTTCTTGCAAACAAGATAATGTTTTAATGTTTTCTTTCACGTAAATTGTGATTGCATAGGTCGGAAAGTTAATAATACAAATAGAACCTTTTTCTTCTTTCCCTACCCAACAGAGGAATAGATATGTACAGTGGTTAATACTACTGTGACTAAAGCCCAGATTTCATGTGGATTAACGACAGCATGCATTTATATAGCATAGTTGACATAGTAAAATGTTCCAAAGTGCTTTACAGGAGTGTTGCCTCACAATATTTGAAACTGAGCCGCAAATAGATGTTAGAATAGGGAGGGAATTCTAAAGCTTCTAGCTCAGATTAGATACAGAAACATTTCTGCATTGTATTGTTTTATAACATGACTGATATACAGTACAAATGATATTTTGTAAATAAAATAGACATGAGACACCAGCTGTGCCTCCTAATCCACCAGATGAATGTTAGGGCCCTGTATGGCTGCATTTGATGTATAAATTTTGCATGCAAAAATTTTGTCCAGGGTAACAATCAAGATGCATTTCATCAAAGCTTTTCGTAGGAGGCTAGACAAGGTCTGAACACCTGCTCAAAAGATGTTGGCTGGATTCTTTGTTCTTGCGGACAAGTGCTGACACCAACGGAGGAGCCGTGATGTCTCGCAATGGAAAAATCGTCGACACACCCGCACCAATTTTCTGCTACTGGTGCGGGGCTAGCATCGGCGCTGTGTGAAACACGCGCGAACACGTGCAAAATGGTGGGAGAATTGCCGGGTCCGTGGTAGACATGAGCAGGGCTGACCACACTGGTTAGCGCTGCCGTCGCGTGTACAGCTGCACCCCCCACACGCGCACTGATCATGCAGGAAATTATGGTGCCGGTTGTGCTGGACCGTGTACCCGTCCACCACAACCCACCTCCAGGCCATCCCCCATTATCCCCCCCCCCCCCCCCCCCCCCCCCCCCCACCCTCCCAGCCCTGGCAGAATCTCCCCGACCAGTGGCAAGGCTCCTGGCGGAGTATGGCGGTGCTGGCACTGCTTCTCTCTCTCTCTCTCTCTCTCTCTCTCTCAAAGTTCTGCAGTAGGATCAGGAAATGGTTATAAGACAGGCAACAGCATGTTGACAGATGTAAAGATGTACAGAAAACTAGAAGAGCTGAGGAATCTCCATCCCACACGCTCTGAATTCGGTCTTTGGTTTGCTGCACTGTTTCAATTACATTTTAGGAATGGCATCTTTTATTGCTGGGTACTTTGCATCCCACTGACCTTATTATTGTCTTAGCTTTTCCATTTTCTCTTCAACGGGTTCTGGCAATGTGGGATGGGTGTCTACCTCTGTCTTTAAAAATATGTAGGCAAACGGGTTGGTGCCAGGGTTGGAGTTGCATAACTCTGCCTCTCTTCTCTGATGACAGGAAAGTCTATAGCCTTGGTGTTGACATATTTTCTTCCACCGTTAACCGTTCGGACCATTGGAACTGTTTCCACATAGCCAACAGTCAGCAGCCTTTTTATCTGAAGAATATTTAAGACTTTGTCTAAAATACAAACTGTTTGGAGTAAAACAAAAAAAAAATTAAATTAGCAAACTATCAATTTTCTACTCAATGAAATATCAGTAACCATTTTACTTATTTGTCTCTGTTTTAATAGTAACTTTATAAAAGTTGTTTAAAATTTCAGTAAAGTAATCTTAAAATGTTCAGAACAAAGATTTTTCAGCCCATAGATTCTTATAATTCAAAAAAAGCTTATAGCACATTGAGATTAATTTGTTTTCAGCTATATTAAAACATTGAAATCACAACTAGAAAATCTGTTCCTTGAATCCAAGGACTTGAGTCTAAGCAGTGTATAGACAAATGACCCGAACTAGTTTATTTGAAGTACAATTAGGTTTTTAGTTAAAATCATTTGAAACTCTGACATTTATTATAATTGTTAAAATTTGATTTCTTGTGTTGGCATACTCTCGACTTCATGGTTCAAAATGTTACGGAACCGTAGGTTGCTGACCCCTGACGTAGCCAATTTTTAGGACTTCCACATTACTTGCCAATTCTTTCTTTTGGCTCTCTGCACACACATGTAAATGTTTTTTTCTCTCATCATATTTTCTTTTATCACCTGTGCATATCACTTTTGCCTTTTAACCATTTCCTGGTTCCCATCTGTCTGTGGTGTTTCCTTGTTCTTTGCAATATTTGCAATATTGTTTGGTTCTAAAGAAAAGCTTTAAACCTGAAACACCAACTGTTTCAGGTTTCCTGCACAGATGCTACCTAACCTGCGGAATAGTGGTTTCTGTTTCAGATTACTAGCATTTGCAACATTTTTGTTTTTCTTTTTCTTCTATTTACATGAAGTTCTAATTGAACGTGATTGACAACTCTGATTTGAATGTTTAGTTGGGGTGTATTTACTTCAAACATTTAACATCATTAGTTTGTTTTATATTAGCAGTGGAAAGGAATCACCTCAATAACATACAACTAAGCTTATGAAACTTTGTTTTCTGCAGATGTCTCACGATATCGTTACATTGCGAGAAATAAGCCTTCAAAATGTTGACTCTTGTTAGACCATTCAATCAATATTTGCACCATTAGAACCTTTGTCTTTTGTCATCTCTGTAATTATTTTGCTAAAACAAATGTTAGTTTTAACTTCAACAGCATTGTCTGATAGTGTGGTATTTCGTGCCTTTGCTTTGACAGGAGATAGTCATCTTGAGTTTCTGCTGAAACATAACCATAGATAATGGGGTCCTTCATCCTCAAATATGTTTTCCCACTCAAATGTTGCAGGTTTTGCTTCCTGGGAAATTTGCTCTGCCTATGAAAGTTCCTTTCATAAACATGAGTACAAACTCTTGGTGTGAAGGGACCCAGATTGCAACAGATGTTTCTTTTGAAAAATATTTCATTTAAGGCATTTTCAATATATACATCACCCAAGAAACACAAAAGCCAACCGCAGCAACAGGAAACAAACAAACCCTTCCCTCCCTACACCCCCCCCCCCCCCCCCCCCAACAAACACCCCCACTCACCCTGTTGCCACCCTGGCATTTGCTCCCCTTTTTAGTTTTTCACTCACCCATAGGAAATAAAACAACCCCCCCCCCCCCCCCCCCCCCCCCCCACCACTGCCACTGACACTCAATGCTCCTTAAAGCAGTCAATAAACAGCTGCCACCTCAAGGTGAACCCGTCCTCCACACCCCAAATGGCAAACTTGATCCTTTCCAAATGCAGGAACTCCACCAAATTGCTTAACCATACCCCCACTGTTGGCAATTTCGAGTATGGCCAGCACACAACCAAATCTGTCTCTGGGCTATCAGGGAGGTGAAGGCCAACATGTCGGCCCCTCTCCCCACTTGTGCTCCCGGGTCCTTGGGCACTTCAAATATCGCGCCCCTAAGGCCACACCCAACTCTTCGTCCCACGTATATCTAACCTCCTCCATGGGAGAACAATCCCTCTTCAATTCCTCATACATGCCTGAAACCCTGCCCCTCCTATTTCATCCTCTGACACGAGCTGATCCTGCAGCGCCGGAGGCGGCAGCATCAAAAGCGAACAGCACCTCCTTCCTCATGAAGTTTCTAACCTGTAGATACCTGAACCCATTCCCCTTCGGCATCTGGTACCTCCCATTCCATCTCTTCCAAGTTCAAAATTCCGTCCAACAAACCAATCCCTGAAATATTACGTTCCTT
This sequence comes from Scyliorhinus canicula, assembly GCF_902713615.1. Classification (NCBI taxonomy): domain Eukaryota; kingdom Metazoa; phylum Chordata; class Chondrichthyes; order Carcharhiniformes; family Scyliorhinidae; genus Scyliorhinus; species Scyliorhinus canicula. The sequence goes on from NC_052152.1 coordinate 112,728,105, forward strand.
ATCGGGACCAAATATTAAATTGATTTTGAAAATTGGATATATGATCAACATATTGGATATGTGAATACTAAATATTTATGATGCTGTTGTGTATGTTCCTCATTAATGATGATAGTTGCCGACAGAAAATGGTGGCTGGGTGCATTGTGCAGGCCTCAACATTGAATATTTCAAATAGCCATGTTTTGGACAGGGAGAAGAGACTTCTTCTGTTGATCCCTCTGTTGCCATTTTCTTATGTCTCACATCTTCACAATGGCATGGTGTAGCTGAAAAGCCCATTGTTCTTGCTCTCCATTTAGCACCGCTTATTTCGTAACACAGAAATCAGCCTGGATTTGCTATTGTGGTGAATCGATGAAAGGATTTCGACCACCGTTCTCAAATCAAAGTCAAATCTAATGAACTGATTTGAACTGATAACTTTGGAGCTATGGATGATGTTCACACACGGTGATAATTATGGGCTGGGTATGTTGTGGAGGCAAATAGCCTGGAATTGTTGCAGGTTCTTTGTGAAGTGAGTGAATAGCTGCTTTCTCTTGTATCTATCCACTGGATTATTTGCGAATGTTGCAATAGTGGATTCATTATTATTGTCAGTAAAATGGCTAATGTGAATCCGTATCTTGAATTCCAACAGTGTGTCATTATGTTTAAGCAAGTAGAGAATTCTCCGTACAAATTAACATTTCTTTTTAAAGCTATTGAATGTTGTAAAATACTTCTGACCTAATTTAGGATGGTAAAAATGCAAGCAAAGCTCTGTCCCATAATGTATTACCTGTCTCAACAGCAGAAGTTTAAAAGTTGCATATTTTGCTCAGTGACTGAAGGAAGGCTTGTCAATGTAAAATTAGCCATTTGTTTTGGCTAAATATCGGGCAATGGGTCAGGATAAAGGAAGTAAGTGCTTCAGGAAGGCTGACCACGTGATACTTTTAAGGCTCGTGCTTTAGCATTCTTAGTCTGATTACTTAATTGATTTGTAAAATAGGTAAATAGGTTATTGGTGGCTTCCAAGAACAAACCGATTGAAGACTCCCAAGATATTTTATATTATTTTTCCAAGTGATTTTTTGAAATGACATTGAAGTTTATCTGTTAAATTTAATTATTGTGCATTAAGTCATGCAGCCTGCTATCTTAGTCAGATTATCTTCATTCATATTTGATCTAGTTTTGTTCCAAGCGTATTGCCTTTACTGAGGGCTGTGTCCTTTACTGGCTTGTACAAGCTCAGATGTTTTGTTTTTTAATTGTGACTAAACCCAGGCAGCTTGGTTGCTTTTGTGCATATCTTTTAACTGCGTGGTTTGTTCTCTGAACTTGACAGATTGTTCACATTTGGGAAGGACTTTAGAGTCATTGATTAGAATATTTGGGGCTCTTCGATATTGATATCTTGAGATATGTGTAAATTAATAGAAACATTGACTTGTAGAGTGAAATTGCGATGAGTCAAACTCTGATGACAAGAGATTCATGTCAAAGTCATTGACCAATCCTACTGGCAGAATAACAAATCTCATACAGTGATGCCATGACGAGATGTAATTCTGCACTGGTAACTCCGGATTTGCCAAAATTAAGCTTGACATATGACTTTGCTGACCAATCAGAGTGAAGTTAGGTTCCATGAGTGCAAATCATGGAGCACTGGGCAAGTCATCATTTGACATCAAGATCTCTCTGTGAAAGGATGTGCAAAGCCTGCGAGTGGTAGTGTTGTCGCTCGCAGAGGTATATGATGCTAACTGCAGCATGATGGAACTGACAGATGATGCCATTGTTGATGCAGAATGTTCTTCAACTGAGGCTGCTAATGACCCTAAGAGTCTGATGAATGCCTATTTGCTTGCCTGTATGTTCCTTAGCCGATGCCATAGAGGCCATAGAGATACTCCATTATTTTGCACTGCAGAATGAAATCACTGAAAAAATGTTTGACTGCATTGACGACATGGTGGACTGCATCACGCATGCCCGAAGGCAAGCATGAAAAGATTCCAGAGCCAGCATTCAGCATTTTTCAATGCAAAGCTTTTATAAGGTCAGGCCATTGTGAGATGTGAACAAATTAAATACCTTTTCACACATTTACTGCTTTACTGTGTTTTCAGTTAAAGTTGAATCTGTTGTTTTTGACACAGATTGCATTTGTAGGTATATCAGGTTACATAGAATGGGAGTGGGCCCTCCTCAAACTCAGTTTAACATAATTTTAACATAATTTGTAGGTGGGTCCCTGGGATTTGACTCATCAGGATTATACTGTTTATGCAGTCTAATAAGTGTCTCTTTAATGCAAAAAGCTTGAACATTCCTATTTTAGAAAGAAACCAGAATGTGTATTGTGTGTAACCCTCATAACCTATAGTTCACATGACCTGTAACGTGCATTGTGTGTCACCCACAACCACAGAACAACATTACAGCTATCCGCAGCTGTTAGCCTAGAACTAGCTCAACCTTCTCCCAAATCAAAGTGAGATTGCGGGACTTCATTTTCTAAGGAACTTTTCTTCAACTCCAGTTCTACGTCTTTGGATGTATTGGCCTCTTGTGGAAACTATCTTATCAACCTCTTGGAACAAAACACGTTCTATAAACCAATCCTAGAATTGTATGTCTGTCAACTTGGACAGCATTTAAAATAGGACATAGAACAGTACAGCACAGAACAGGCCCTTCGGCCCTCGATGTTGTGCCGAGCAATGATCACCCTACTCAAACTCACGTATCCACCCTATACCCGTAACCCAACAACTCCCCCTTAACCTTACTTTTTAGGACACTACGGGCAATTTAGCATGGCCAATCCACCTAACCCGCACATCTTTGGACTGTGGGAGGAAACCGGAGCACCCGGAGGAAACCTACGCGCTCACGGGGAGGACGTGCAGACTCCGCACAGACAGTGACCCAGCCGGGAACCGAACCTGGGACCCTGGAGCTGTGAAGCATTGATGCTAACCACTATGCTACCGTGCTGCCCCTAAATCTTTTTACTGCTTTTACCCTTCTGTCTTCCTGTCATTGAAGAAAGTAATGTTATTGTCACTAGTATGGAAGGCTTAATCCTTCATCCGTCCCTTCCCTCCAATCTGATAATGGTTCAATTATACCTGCTTATTTTAAACACGCTATTACATCTGATTTTTCAATCTAGCTGTGACATCTTGATTTAAACTATGGCTGCTTGTAGCTTTTGTAAAATCACCGTTAGAGCTATAAAATGCACCTTTACTAGTAACAGAAAATACCATTGCCATTTTTGGCATTCTAACAAATGCCAGTTCTCGTCATTTGGTAAATTACTTCCATAATTTGAAATTTGCTTCATTACTTCAGTGAAATCTTGTTTCCTCTTTTGTTTCATCCTGATATAATTTCCTAATTTGGATAAACATCTAATCTGTTTGGTTCAGTTTTCCGCTCCAGCTCAAACTGATCATCTCAATGAGGAATCTCACCTTATTGCTCTTTTCTGATTTGCTGTAACCAATACTCTTTTATTTCCATTCAATATCATCAATCTTTTTAACTTGCATCTTGTTTTGAGTCCTGATCTTTCTATTGCTAATGTGATGTAGCCTGCAAGCTTGTACTTATCCTTTGTTACCTCTTCCAGTCTCCCTCCAGATGTACCTTTTCTTCAGCTTGGTAATTTGTTGACTGTGGGCAAATTGACCCTTGAAACTCTTGTGTTGATCTCTTCCAAAGTTGGGAAGCTGTTTCATTGTCAAGTTATCCATCAAATTAATGTCCTTGCCCAATCCAGGTTCATCAGTATTGTTCTGATATGGAGCAACAATAACCATGTGTCTTTATTACACCTCGCTGAAATTCTGCCCTTCAACACTACTGAATGATTATCATTACTCATCATTACTTTGGAGAAGATCTGGCATCCAGCTATGCAGCCTTGCAGCAAAGTGAAAGCCATGTCAATCCAATTTCCTTTGTCTTTGGTGTAGTTTGTGCCTCATCCTCCAAATCTCTTCCTATTTAACTCCACGTTCCCTGAACTTGCTCTCCTGCCTCACTCGGCAACCCTTTTATGTTAATTACCACTTGCTTAGCATCAAACCCCATAACCTCACTGCAGACAGCCTCCAGTCCATTTATGATGCAATAATTTAATGATTGCTATTGATTTTCTTCATGCCCTGAGATTACATTTTTTCTTATTTTTTTCTGGGAAATCTAAGGCTGCCTTATCTTAACTGTGGCTCACGCTTTGCCATTCTTCTTTCATCCGTGATTTTATCCTCCCTGTCCCCTCGTGCCTCAAATGAAGCTCCTAATCTCTTTTCTGAAAATTACTTTGAAGAAACTTAGTTTTCTTTTTCCACTTGGAAATTAGAATATGTGAAGGTATTGAAGTTGATTGGCTTCAAAATTGTTTATGATATTAGACTAAGGAAAAATTGCTGTGTAACCAAGAAGGGTAGAGAGTGATTGAGGAGCTGAATAGGGCCTGATAACTGAAGAGAAGCTGTGGAGAGTTGGGGCTATGATAGAAGGAGGGCGAGGCAGGGGTTTTCCTCGTGTCCGGTTAGGCCTGTAAATTGTGGTTGCACAGCTATCAGAATTGAAGAGTCATCACATTTACTATTGCATGTTGTGAATAGACGCGCTTAAGGTATTGAATAATGGACTAATTGGGAAATAGAGGAAGTGAATTGGAAGGAGCTTTGCAAAGTTACATGTATTTAAAAGTTACAGTGTAATGGAATAGTTCTGAATTTGGAGAAATACAAGTTAAATTGCATACCATCATATACAGGGGTGCTATTAACCCAAAAAGCAGCCCAGAAAAAATAGGTTGTTGGAGGAGGACACTCACTGGTGGAAGTAATTTTGATCCGTGTTCGCTAGTATTTTGGCATTTCTCACCTTGAACCAAGCTTTCTTCCAATGCCCTTTGCCGCAAGAAGGATTTTAATTTTAGTCCCTTTCCTTCAGATCCACCTTTCCCTGCCACTGTAGTTTGCCTCCTGTGCTTTGTATCAGTGGCATTTCATGCAGACACTACTATCACATTCATCTGCTCACACCCTCCGTCTGGAATCTGAGCAATGATACAACCTAGACTTACACCTCTGCACCATTTGTCATCTCCAGATTCAAACTATTGGCTATCACTGAGCTATCTTACATCAGCCTTCGTGTCTTCCCAAGTTTGGGGTAAGCTGACGCTAATCTCGTCTGACATTTTCCCGTGTGGTTCACGTCATTACTATAGCACCTTTTACACTCGTGGATCAAACATCTCTAAGCATTTCACAGGCTGCCGTCAACTGTTATTTGGATAAACACAGCTATCATTTATATAGCACCCTTAGTGTAGAAAAACAACCCAAGGCACTTGGCAAGTATCAGACAAAAATTGACAACGAGTCAAAGAAGCAGACACTAAGATGGTTGGTTGAAGGAGCAGATTTTAAGGAGTGTCTTGGAGGAGGACATAGAAGCAGAGAGGTTTTGGGAGGGACAGTTTAGGACCAGAGATAGCTGAGCACACCGCAGCAAGGTGCAGCAAATGGAAACAAAATAAAAGACCAGATGATCTGGTTTTGGTGATGTTTGTTGAGGAAAGATTTGGATAGAACAGTCCTATGTAAGGCATGGGTGGACATCTCATCCAAAAATCACATATTTGATAGCACACAGTGTCTTGGCAGTCTGGATTATTAAAGAACGTGTGACCTTTGCACTGACATTGAGATGTGTAAGGGAATGAAGAGATGCAATAACAGTCTTGGTGTAGGAGGGCAAGTAAAAGTTAGACTGATGTACTTGAGGGGAATATGAGAGAGCCATAGAAGTGAACATCTTAGAAATTTCTGTTTTATTAAAGCTAAAATGTGAATGTGCAGTATTTGGTTCATTTAGTTAATTGGATGTGGACATCGCTGGCAAGGACAGTATTTTTTGGCCATTCTTAAATGCATTTGAGAAGGTGGTGGTGAGCAACTGCTGTGGTGTGGGTACACGTCAAGTGCTTTCGGGAAGGAATTCCAGGATTTGAACCCAGTGACCGTGAAGAAACAGCAATATATTTAAAAGTAAGGATGGTGTGTGACGAGGAGGAGGACTTGCAGGTGGTTGTTTCCCATGCGCCTGCTGCTCTTTGTTACGATCACCTTAAGAAACCAATAATTGGAAGTTCAAATTTCTCTTTAAAAGTTGGACAAATAACCTGTCAAGATTTCATGTTTTAAAACATTTATTGTATAAAATGATGGACTGTTGACAGAAGGCTGCATTTGGTGGCAATGTAGTACATGAGCATAGAATCATAGAATTTAGGGCAGCATGGTGGCCCAGTGGTTAGCACTGCTGCCTCGTGCCGAGGTCCGTGTGGATTTCGTACGTTCTCCTTGTGTTTACATGAGTTTCACCCCCACAACCCAGAGATGTGCAGGATATGTGGATTGGCCACACTAAATTGCCCCTTATTTGGAAAAAAGAATCATAGAATTTACAGTGCAGAAGGAAGCCATTCGGCCCATCAAGTCTGCACCGGCCCCTGAAAGAGTACCATACCCAAGTCCACACCTCCACTGGTTTTGCTGGTATTGTTTCGCCAGCCAATAACATAATTGGTTTTCTTTTTTTTTTTAATATTTCTTTATTCTCTTCCTTTTTCACATTTTCTCCCAAATTTACACCAACAATAATCAGTAACAAATATGTCAATCCCAAATCAATAACAACGATCCCATCCTCCCACCAAACCCCAAACATTTGCCCACATGTTCACATAAACAAATGACAAAAAGGAATCAGGAATCACCCATAGTCCCCATCAACACGCTCCGTGCCCCCCCCCCCCCAAAAACTAATGTGTGATGTTATCCAGTTCTTGAAAGTGCATAATGAATAATGCCCATGAATTGTAGAACCCTTCCATCCTTCCCCTCAGTTCAAACTTAACCTTCTCAAGAGTCAAGAATTCCAACAGATCCCCCCCACCACGCCAGGGCACATGGTGGAGAGGTTGCTCTCCAACCCATCAGCTCAGCCTTCGGGCGATCAATGAGGCGAAGGCTACAACATCTGCGTCCACACCCGTTTCCAACTCTGGTTGTTCTGACACCCTGAAAATGGCCTCCCGGGGACCCGTGTCCAGTTTCACGTGCACCACTTTAGAAATTACCCTAAAAACCTCCTTCCAGTAATCCTCTAGCTTTGGACAAGACCAAAATATATGAACGTGATTAGTGCCCCCCCCCCCCCCCCCCCCCCCCCGCGCGCAACGTTCACACACATCTTCTACTCCATCAAAGAATCGTCTCATCCTCGCCCTCGTGAGTTGTGCTCTGTATGCCACCTTCAGCTGTAGAAGCCCCAACCTCACGCACAAGATGGAGGTGTTCACTTTTCAGAGCACCTCAGAACTGAACCCCTTCTCCATATCCTCTCCCAACTCTTCCTCCCACTTTGCTTTGATCCCTTCCAGTGGTGCCCTCTCCTCTTCCAAAATAGCTCTGTACACCGCTGACACTACCCCCTTCTCCAGTCCCCCTGTCGTCAGCACCATTTCCAGCAATGTGGAGGCCGGCTCCTCTGGGAAGTTCTGTATCTCCTTTCTGGCAAAATCTTGAACCTGCATGTATCTAAACATTTCCCCCTGCTCCAGCCCATACTTCACTCCCAGCTCCTTCAATCCTGCAAACCAACCCCAAAGAAACAAATCTTTCAGTGTCTTAATCCCCTTCTCCTCTCATTTCCGAAAATTTCCATCCCACCTCCCTGGCTCAAATCTGTGGTTCCCCCGAATCGACATTTCCCTTGCCCCTGCCCCCAACCCGAAATGTTGGCAAAACAGCCTCCAAATTCTCAATGAAGCTATACCCGGACTCCCTGAGTACTTCCCCGGGGCTATTGGGTTCGGAAGACCCAAACCCCCTGCCTGCCTTCCCCTCTGCAGCAGCACCTTTCTAACTCTGGCCACCTTCCCTCCCCATATGAACAACATAATCCTTCCCTTAATCTCTCTGAAAAAGCCTTTGGCAGGAAAATCGGCAGCCATTGAAAAATAAACAGAAATCTCAACATGCTCATTTTAACCGCCTGTCCCCGACCCGCCAGTGACCCGCCACTTTGCCAGATCAGCTTTCAGTCTCTCCACAAAACTAGAAATCTTGTACCTACAGAGCCCCCCCCCCCCCCCCCCCCCCCCCCCCCCAATCCCAACTCCTGGGCAACCTTGACCCCCCTAAAGTGAGTCTCTGCCCTACGGATGGCAGCACCCCCACCCCGCCCCCACACCCGGCTCTTCTCTAGATTCCGCTTGTACCCCGAGAAAGAACTTTGTTTTCTGCCCATGTGCGGAGAAGTACAGATGTGTATTGGTGTATCTGGCATTGGCAGGAGACATGGTGATTGACAAAAATTGTAGACAACTTATAATAGACTATGGAAATAAATGGTGTTTTTAAATTATCACACATGTCACCCTCCACAGAATTACAGTTTTTGCAAACAATTCACTGGTGCTCCCAGCTTCATTTTTATTTTTCTAGCCGGGTAACATCTAATTGCATAACTATCTCTCACTGTGAAGGTTACACATTAAACTTCCTTTAGGTTCAAGCTAGGCAAATCTTCCAGCCTCCTTTAACTCCCCATGAACGCTGTCTTCACTTTAAGCATGAGCCCCAATCCTTGTTCTGCATGGTGAATGATAGAGCCAGCATTTTGTCTGCTTAATGTGCAGGTACGGCTGCTTCTATCTCTTGTTCTCTACTTCTCAGATGGCCACAGGCCACATAAGACAAACTGCAGCAGTTGTTGTTCGTGATATGCCTGGGTTGAAAGGGAAGCCAGCAACTTGATTTCAAAATGGCTTTCTCCACTCTTTCCCGTGGCAACAGGAAACATATTGGCTCTGTATCTAAGTAGAAACGTTCGTTGTTTTTGATCTCAACTTCCTTTCATCTTGGAAGTAAAAGGAGTGCTTACAGTGCAACTGTTTACAACTTAATAACGAACAACACCTTTCTGGGACTTTGAAAGATGTATGTTCTACTCATTGTGGGCATGGGAACAATTACAGCAGTTTTCAAGTGTAAATACCTTGCACCTCCCTATTCATCAAACAATCTGGGTCTTCCTCTAATCTCTTTAACAATCAACCACTGAGGCTTACACTGAAGGCCAGAGTCCACAGGTTATCCTCCATTTAAAACTAGTCCCAAAATGTAGTGATCATATAAACCAAAAGATAGAATCCTAAAAATCTTCTAAACCTCTCAATTGTAACCCCTTGTTCTTCTAGGTGGTCGAGGGTGTGAGTTTTGTAAGAAACTTTTGAAGGAGCCTTGGCATGGTGCACCTTGAAAATGGTACACACTGCTACCACTGCGTGCCTGTGCTGGAGGTTGTGAATATTTAAGGTGAATGGGAGGTGAGAAGCAATCGAGTGTGCTGCTTTGTCCTCGGTGGTGTCGAACTTCTGATATTGTTGGAGAGTCACGCATCCAGGCCAGTGGAGAGTATTCCATTCCAGTCCTGGCTTAGGCCATGTCGATAGTGGACAGGCTTTGGGAAGTCAGTCGATCAGTTAGTTGCTGCAGAATTCTCTGCCTCTGACCTGCTTTTGTGATCGCAGTATTTATGTTGCTGTTCAAGTAAAGTTTCTGTTCAATGGTAACTCCCATGATGTTGATGATGGGAAATCTAATGATAGTGATGCTGTTGAATGTTAAGCGATCCCAAACCTGAATGTTGTCCTGGACATGCCATTAAGACGGCATGGTAGCACAGTGGTTAGCACTGTTGCTTCACGGCTCCAGAGTCCCAGGTTTGATTCCCAGCTTGGGTTACTGTCTGTGCGGAGTCTGCACCTTCTCCCTGTGTCTGAGTGGGAGTCCACCGAGTCCTCCGGTTTCCTCCCACAGTACAAAGATGTGCAGGTTAGGTGGATTGACCATGATAAATTGCCCTTAGTGTCCACAATTTTCCCTTAGTGTTGGGTGGGGTTACTGGGTTATGGGGATAGGGTGGAGGTGTTAACCTTGGGTAGGATGCTCTTTCCCGGAGCCGGTGGAGACTCGATGGGCCGAATGGTGGATTGGCTATGATAAATAAGTGTCCACAAAGTTTAGGTGGGGTTACTGGGTTACGGGGATAGGGTAGACGTGTGGGCCTATGTACATGCTCTTTTACAAGGATCGGTGCAGACTCCATGGGCCTCATGGCCTCATTCTGCTCTGTACATTTAATGACATTATGGGCTTTGTTACCTGAGAAGTTGCAAGTGGAACTGAACACTAATCATCAGCAAACAATCTCCTCTTCTGACTTTTATGATGGAGGGAAGATCATTAATTAAGCAGCTAAAGATGATTGGGGTAAGCATCCTGCTCTGAGGAGCTCTTGCAGCGATGATTTTACTCCAACTCCAACCAGCTTCCTTTTGCTAAGTTTCATTTCCTGCCATTGGAGAGTGCCCCCACCCACCAATCCTAACTGATCTCAAATTTTTTTTTGTAAAATATTTTTATTCTCCTTCACATTTTCTTCAGAATTTACACCCCACCAACAGGCAGTCAACGGTAACAAATACAAAGTCAATCCCCTTATCAACAACAATGATCCCATCCTCCTACCACCACAAACAACGGCCCACCTGACAATATAAGCATCAAGTAAAACAAACCCTCCCACGGTGGAAAAAACAAAGGGGAAAAGAAAGAAAAAAGGAATCAGGAATCGCCTATGGTCACCATTGACCTATAGAGTCCATCCCCCTCTCCCTAACATTCAATGCCATCCAATCCCCAAAAGAGTACTGTAAATTACACCAATGAATTGTAATCCCTCCCCCCATCCCCGACTCTTTCCCCCCCCCCCCCCAACTTCCTCTTACAAAACTCCTCCCCCCAACCTCTGTTCCTTCCCCCCAAATATATACAACGTTGGCTTATATAGCACATACACCAGCACGCAGTGAAAAAATATAGTTACATGAGGCTACATCGGTATATGACCATTTCTTAATTCAGCTACAGTCCTTCTGCCTTCACTTCCACCGTCCCTAAATAAAAGTCCTTGGATTTGTCGGTCACCCTCAACGTAGCTGGGTATACTATGCCGCACTGCACCTTACTGATGTACAGTGCCTTCTTCACCCGGCTGAAGGCAGTCTGCCTCCTCACCAGCTCCACCATAAAGTCCTGATATATGTGTGTACCAGCTCCAGCCCACTGCATCAACCACTTCTGCTTTGCCCAGCACAGGACTTTCTCCTTCACACTGTACCTACGAAAACAGAGTCACTACCCTTGGCGGCTCACTCTCCTTTGGTACCGGTCTCCAAACCGATGAGCCCGATCCAGTTCATATTGGGAGGGATCATTCCCCTCCCCCAATAGCTTCGCCAACATTATGGCAAAATACTCAGTCGGCCTCGGGCGTTCCACTCCTTCGGGCAGACCCACAATCCTCCGATTCTGTAGCCTGGATCTGTTTTCCAAGTCGTCCATTTTGGCTCACAGACCCTTGTTGATCTCGATCACCTTGCGCATCTCCTTCCCCATCGAGGTCAGTTGATTACTGTGCTGCAATAATGTCTCTTCCACTTCCTTCAGCGCCTCACCTTGCTCCCACACCTCCGACACTGCGCTCAATACCGCCGCCCTCACAGGGGCAATCGCCTCCTCCACCAGCACTTTCAATACCGCCCCCATCTCCTTCCTCATCGCCTCGCCTGCCTTTCGAGTTCCGCGGCCATCAGCGTAGTAATTTCTTCAGCCATGGGCAATGCGGCCTCCCCTGGTGCTCCAGCCTCCATTTTTCTCACCGTCCCCGCGGTGATCTTTCCACTCCCTGACGGAATTTCAGCTGCTTTTTTTCACGGCCGTTTTTTAAAAACTTATTTCCGACATTTCCCTTCACTGTGCCTTATCCCTGCTTTTGCCGCCTCTGTTCCCCTGGGACCGGGCGTTAAACCCTGAAAATGCCATTTCCGAACAGGAGCCCTCCAATGTGCGGCTGCCTCCCACCCGTTGTCACCGGAAGTCTCCAACTGATCTCAAATTTTGCTAGGGCTGCAGAGCTTTGTCTGACTCATTTGGTTTTGGGAGCACTTACCTTTGTCAATAGCATGCTGCTTCTATTGCCTAGCTGTTGTAGCTTTGTCAGGTTGCCACCTCATTCCTAGATATGCATAGTGCTGCTGTTTCCATGCTCACCTAAACTCCTCGTTGAACTAGTGGGGGTCCTTTGGTTTTGTTAATGTTAGCGAGAGGTGCATGTCAGGCCATGAGGTTACAAATTGTGGCAGAGTACAATTCTACTTCTGAAAGCCCATCGTGCTTCATGGATGCTTGGTTTTGAGTTGCTAGATCTATTCCAAGATCCATTTGGCACGGTGGTGGTGCCACACAACACAATGAAATGTGGCCTTTGTGTGAAGATAGGATTTTGTTTCCACACAAGAAATGTAGTGGTCTAAGACTGCTAAGTCTACTAAGACTGCCATTGACAGACCGTCTGTGACCGGTAGATTGATGAGGATAAGGTCAAGTCAGTGTTTCCCTCCTGTTGGTTTTCTCACCACCTGTCATAAGCTCAGTCTGGCATAGGTGTCATTCAGAATTTAGCTAGCTCAGTCCATAGTGGTGTTATCGAGCAACTCTTGGTGATTGAACCTTAAGTTCCCCACCAGAATAATGTTGTGCCCTTGCTGCCCTCAGTGTTTCATCCAGGTGGTATTAGAGGAGTCCTGTTTATTGATTGAGGGAGGACAGTAGTTGGTGATCTACAAGAAGTTAAATCCACTACCATGGGGCTTCATGGAGTCCGGAGTCGATGTTGATGACTCATAAAGCCAGTCCCTCCCAATTCCATACCACTGTGCTGTCAGTCCTGGTCAATTTGTCCTGATGGTAGGGCAGGATATACCCAAGGATGGCCATGATGGACATTTGTGGGGAAGGTATTCTGCACAGATCGCGTTTGCCTTTTATTGATTGGCCATGTTGGCACAAACCAAGTTAAGTATCTTTCAATATGGAGCTCAATTAGACACAGAATTTACAGTGCTGAAGGAGGCCATTCGGCCCATCGAGTCTCCACCGGCTCCGGGAAAGAGCATCCTACCCAAGGTTAACACCCCCACCCAACACTAAGGGCAAATTGTGGACACTATGGGCAATTTATCATGGTCAATCCACCTAACCTGCACATCTTTGGACTGTGGGAGGAAACCGGAGGACTCGGTGGACTCCCACTCAGACACGGGGAGAAGGTGCAGACTCCGCACAGACAGTAACCCAAGCTGGGAATCAAACCTGGGACTCTGGAGCCGTGAAGCAACAGTGCTAACCACAATGCTGCGGTGCTGCCCTTATGCTTAGAAATGTTTTTTATACATGTGCATACATTTTAATGGCTGCACCATTCCCAACTTTTTGAGAAGGATAGAAAAGGTTAGACTATGAGCTATTATTCATGCATGGAATTTTAAAAAAATTATAATCTGAGGTGTTTCAAAGAATCATTGAATGGTTACAGCAGAGGAGGAGGCTATTTGACCCATTATATCCATGCTGGCTCTGCAAGAGCACCTCCGCTCATCCCACTGCCTCGCCAGGTCCCCGTAGCCATGCAAATTTGCCAATCAAATTCCCTTTTGAAAGCCATGATTGAACCTGCCTTTACCAAACTTTCTAATCCTAACCACTTGGTGACTGAGACAAGTATTTCTTCCTGTTGCCATTGCTTATTTTGCCCCTTTACATGTCCTATGGTTCTCAACCCTTTTGCCACTAGAAACCATTTCTCTCTAACCGCTCTGTCTGGACACTCATGATTTTGAGCACGTTGATCAAATCTCCTTCCAATGTCATTTCTCGAGGAGAACAACCGTCAATCTGTCCACCTGACTGAAGTCCCTCAATCCGGGAACCATTCTTGTACATCTTTTCTGCGCAATCTCCAAAACCTTTACGTGTTTCCTGAAGTGTGATTCCCAGAATTGTACATAATGCTCCAGTTGAGGACAAACCAGTGTTTTACAAAGATTCTTCATAACTCCCTGTGCCTCTACTCTGTAATGTAGATAAAACCCAGGATCAAGTATAAGCACAACTTTTTAACCACTTTCTCAACCTGCTGTGCTGACTTCAACAATTTGTGCCCATATATCTCCAGACCCATATGGTCTTTCCTCACCTTTGTGGGAATATTGCAAGAGAGAATGATTTTAGTACCACGTGCCTGTTTTGTATTTGTGTTCCACATATTCTTTAAAGGAGAAAGTGGCAGAAAACGGTGGCCACACTTTTCTCCTAGAACCTAATTTTCCACTTGAATTTAGTTTCTGAACACATCAGTGTGGTTGGTTATGATGTGCCCCAATGTCTTCCTGTCTCCTCCCTCACAAAGTTGATTCTCAACAGAAAGATTAAATTAGAATTGTAGCTGTATCCAAAAGTAGTTTATAATAAAATAATAATCTTTATTGTCACAAGTAAGCTTACATTAACACTGCAATGCAAGTTACTGTGAAAATCCCCGAGTCACCACACTCTGGCGCCTGTTCAGGTACACAAGGGAAAATTCAGAATGTTCAAATTACCTAACAGCACGTCTTTCAGGACCTGTGGGAGGAAACCGGAGCACCTGGAGGAAACCCACGCAGGCACAGGGAGAACGTGCAGACTCGGCACAGACAGTGATCCACTCTGGGAATCGAATCTGGGACCCTGGTGCTGTGAAGCAGCAGTGCTAACCACTATGCTACCATGCTGCCCACTTTTATTATGATATATTAAACAATACATTCTGTCTCTCAATAATTGAAATTATTGTGTGTGGGGATATTTTACAGTACAATGAAAAGCCTATATATCTAATTGGGTGACGGCTTTTAAATTTGTTTACTCTGATTAGTCAGTGTCACAGCATTTCTACCAAACATTAATCTGTCACTCGATACCTAGTTGTCTCAGTTGGTTAGGTGGAAAGTCAGGTGAGACAGCCAGATATCATGTGGCAACTATTCAATAGAATGAGCAGAGAACAAGGAGGCTGAAGGAATTTTGATTGAGAACTCCAGTATATGTAATATGTAGGACAGTTTTAACAGGGAGGATAAGTCCGTTTTAGGTGAATCTACATATTATCAAATATCCTTGTTGCATTAGATAAAAGAGATTGAGTAAAATTAAAGGAATGCTGCTAATCACTTTTGAATGAACTGTATGTCTGCGTGAATGTTTACCCCATTTTCAATTAGAACCACTTAACCATGGGATAACACTCCATGATTGTACTCGACATGAGGTCTAACTGACCCACCAAACAGTTCCAAGGTAGGTACAGCTTGGGTTAGATGCAGAGTGAAGCTCCCTCTACACTGACCCATCAAACAATCCCAGGGTAGGCACAGAGTGAAGCTCCCTCCTACACTGACCCACCAAACAGTCCCATGGTAGGTATAGCATAGGTTAGATACAGAGTGACGCTCCCTCTGCACTGACCCACCATACAGTCCCAGGGTAGGTATAGCATGGGTTAGATACAGAGTGAAGCTCCCTCTACATTGACCCATCAGTCGCAGGGCTACGCACAGCATGGGTTAGATACAGAGTGACACACATATATATTCTTTTGTATTATGCACACTAATGTAAATAAGTAAACGCTATTACTGGGACAGCAGTCACGTATGCTGTGACAACCTCTGATACATATGTTGTGTTTGTTCTGGTTTGTAAATTGTGATAGTGCTAAAATTCCAATAAAAATATTTTTCAAAAATAGTGTGAAGCTCCCTCTACACTGACCCACTAAATAGTCCCGGGTGTCGGGATAGAGTGAAACTCCCTCTACACTGACCCATCAAACAATCCCAGGGTAGGGACAGAGTGAAACTCCCTCTACACTGACCCATCAAACAATCCCAGGGTAGGGACAGAGTGAAACTCCCTCTACACTGACCCATCAAACACTTGGCAGATATAAGGGGAGGACAGGCATGCCTATATGTGAGAAGGGGATAAAAGATGATAAATTTAAATGAGGTAAGATGGGACGAGATTCAATTGCTGTATAAATGGTCTGTTTCTGTGCCCTACGTCCTATTTATGAGTGTAAATCTGAACACTGCTGCTCACAATTGTCCAATCCAGTGGACATAAAATACATATTAAAGTTATTCTGTTCCAGAGCTTCAGGATTTTACATCAAAATTGGTTCCAATCCCATTCTGTGGATGATAGTTTGATTTTTCTTTAAAAACATTGTCCTTTTTTTCCTCTCCCAGCCATACCGGTTTATATTTTTGTGAATCTTTATGCTGCTTAAGGTGATAATGGCAGCGATGTGTGACACATCTTTTCCCAGAAATTATCTTTTATCACTTCAAATGTCTTTGTATTGTAATAGCTTCATTTAATTCAACATTTGTAATGTCATTGTATATCCCTACATCCTATTTTTATTCTCCCTTTTCACATTTTCTCCCGAATTTACACCCACCAACAATAAACAATAATCAGCAACAAATATGCCAATCCCAATAACAATAACAACGATCCCATCTTCCCACCATCCCCCAAACATCAGCCCGCATGTTCACATAAACAAATGACAAAAAGGAATCAGGGATTACCCATAGTCACCCTTAATACTCACAGCCCCCCTCCCATCCATCCCCCCCACAACTAATGTTCGATGTTATCCAGTTCTTGAAAATGCATAATGAATAATGCCCATGACTTGTAGAACCCCTCCGAGCTTCTCCTCAGTTCTAGCTTTGGATAGGACCAAAACATATGAACGTGATTAGCAGCCCCCCCCCCCCCCCCCAACCCCAACCTTGCACGAGGTGGAGGCATTTACTCTCCGGAGCACCTCACACCAGAACCCCCCCTCTATAACCTATCCCAACTCTTCCACTTTGCTTTGATCCTCTTCCAAAATAGCTCCGTACACCGCTGACGCTACCCGCTGACACTACCCCTTTCTCCAGTCCCCTTGTCGTAAGCACCTCCTCCAGCAATGTGGAGGCCAGTTCCTTGACTTTGGTTGTGTGTTTGCTGTTGGTCATTGGCTGATTACTGTTCTCCCTGGTAGCCTTCCTTTCTCCTCCTCCATACATCTAATTTATCCACAAAACCGCCATCTACATGCTGTTTATTCCTCAATCCTTTCCATTGACCTATTTGCAAGGTCCTAGTTCCACGTTTAAATCAAAATCTTCTCCTTTTCTAGATTCTTCCCAATCTTGCCCACTGTGCTTGTAACCTCCTCCTATCTTGCATCTGTTCCCACATGTTTTCATGTCGGGGAGGGATCACACTCTTACTGAAGGTCCAAATGATGCAAAGCACAAAGCTTCTGGGTTGAGAGGTTCTTTTGCTGGAGTTCTGTGAAACCGTTGGGCAGTAAAACAGAATTTTTAAAATCTAAACCAAAGCAACCACTATGATTTGGTTTGCTATTTCCCACATCAGCCCTCCTCGTAACCTTTGATTAAGATTTCTAATTTAGTGCCAAATTATGGTCAGCTTTGGAGTGTCTCCCCCGATTCTTCATAAATTCATTTTAGCCAGGTTCTCGCACTGAGTGAAGAGGGGCTTTTAGTCAAAACTAATTCCAAATTTGCATGCTTGAAGTGAAGGGATTCAAAACCTATTTAACTTGGAGCTGAATATTTGAAACTCCCCTTTGTCCATCAGGTGGTGTGGCTACCCATTGCGGCTATACAGTGAATGGTAGAACCCTCAAGAGTATTGACAATCTGAGATCTTGCTGTACAGATCCACAGGTCACTGAAAGGGGCAACACAGGTGGAGAAGGTAGTCAAGAAGGCATACGGCATACTTGCCTTCATTGGCCGGGGCATTGAGTATAAAAATTGGCAAGTCATGTTGCAGCTGTATAGAACCTTAGTTAGGCCACACTTGGAGTATAGTGTTCAATTCTGGTCGCCACACTATCAGAAGGATGTGGAGGCTTTTGAGAGGATTCAGAAGACATTTACCAGGATGTTGCCTGGTATGGAGGGCAATAGCTATGAGGAGAGATTGAATAAACTTGGTTTGTTCTCATTGGAACAAAGAAGTTGAGGGGCGACCTGATGGAGGTCTACAAAATTATGAGAGGCATAGACAAAGTGGATAGTTAGAGACTTTTTCCCAGGGTAGAGGGGTCAATTACTCGGGGGCATAGGTTTAAGGTGCGAGGGGCAAGGTTTTTACACAGAGGGTAGTGGGTGCCTGGAACTCTCTGCCGGAGGAGGTGGTAGAAACAGGGACGATTTGACGTTTAAGGGGCATCTTGACAAATACATGAATAGGATGGGAATAGAGGGATACGGACCCCGGAAGTGTAGAAGATGTTAGTTGAGACGGCCGCATGGTCGGCGCATGTTTGGAGGGCCGAAGGGCCTGTTCCTGTACTGTACTTTTCTTTGTTCTTTGTACCCGCTTGGCAAATCTGAAGTTGGGCAGCAATTCAGCAGTTTTAAAAGACTCCATAGTCATAATGAATGCATTCCTTGTAAAGAACAACAGTTTAAAGCTGGGTTCACTGTTCAGCTTTCATCCCAACCCACCAAAAAAAACAGGGAGCAGATTCTGCTGCTGCTGGAGTGATAGTTTTCAAACTCAACCATTGCCTGTCTCAGTCGCTCACAAGTCTTGGCTTGTGACATTTGAAAACTGATCATATTTTTAATAAAGATGCTTGCGCCTTGCTTTTTTAAAAGAAAAGTTTCCATCAAACTTTGAGAAACATTGTTGTGACCGGATTGAGTATTTAAAATAGTTTTTATCTTTGGATTGTATAAGTTTTTCCTGACATCAGGTGGCATCTACCGTCAAAATGGTGAAAATTTAACATTACAATAACTGGCTTTGTGCCAATTCTGCCCTAAAATGTTAAATCAGGTGAACTGAGCACCAATGGAACAGGCATATCTCAGAAAACTGCTCCAATCTTCTATGGGTCTACAATTCTGGTGCTGGGAAGAGGGCTGAAAATGAATACTGTAGGACAAACGTTGGGAGCTACTTATGGGCATTGTTCTTCCAAGTTCCAAACTAAATGTACATCAGTATAAAATCAACTTTGTAATGATATTGTAATTGATTCTGTGAGCTATCTGGTTTAAAAAGTACTTCCAGGCTTGTGTGTGCACTTCGATGTGTGTGTTGTGGAGACGGGGAAAAGTAGCTGATTGCTGAAGATGCATTTCATAAATGGTTTAATGTAACTTCTCACTGGTCCCTCTTAAAACTGTCAGTATTATATACCAAATGGCTGACCCCATTGTAGTGTTCAGTAAGATTTTGATTTAGGCTTTCCAAGATGAGATAAAAATATTGAGCAGAGAATACAATGATTTGGTTCCTGTTGCAATACCTCCAGTTCAGACTATTCCACTCTTGCTTCATTGTGGTTTAAGGTTTAACGGTTTAAACAATCTCATGGGCAAGTCCTTTTGAATGCAGTCCAACACCATTTTGAATATTTGCCTGCAAACATTGGTGAAAGTTGGATGATGCCAGCCTTGTGTAGCTGAATAAAGAAGGAGAACTGTTGCTGTGCTGATCAGCGATCTCTACTGGATTGTTAATCCATATTTTTCTCCCAAATATTGACTAATGGACTCTCCGCATTTCTGGTTTTGTTTCAGATTTCAGTATTTGTATTTTGTTTAAATCCTGTATATCAAATGTGTTTTAATCCAGAATTCAATCATCGAAACAATATTTAATGGAAAACTTGATTATAAATTTTTAATGAATACTAACCAGCCTTTGTTTGCAGCAGTGTCATTTTAATTTCCAGTCTCATCTTGGGCTGGATGGTATAGTTGTTCTTCTGGACTGGTAGAAAGTGGAATGTGCAGATTTCTGTACAGGAAACTAATGCGATGGTTTTGTAATTGAACTTTCAAAAGGCAGGTTCCCAATACTGTAAATTTCAGTTGATTGGATTTAATCTAAATGATGGTGTAGAAGTGTAGTTGTTGTTACTAGGCTAATGTTAATCCAGAGAGCATGTGTTGAAACCCCAAAATGGCAATTTAATAATTTTTTGTATTTTGAAAAGCTGGACATTTCAGTAAAAATAATTGTGAAGTTGTCCATTTCTCATTAATGGGAAGGAAACCTGAAACCCTTATCCAATCTGTCCTGTGTGACTTCTGATATGGTCAGCTCTTATGAAATTAAATGAAAATGAAAATTGCTTATTGTGACAAGTAGGCTTCAAATGAAGTTACTGTGAAAATCCCCTAGTCGCCACATTCCGCACCTGTTCGGGGAGGCTGTTACGGGAATTGAACTGTGCTGCTGGCCTGCCTGGTCTGCTTTCAAAGCCAGCGATTTAGCCCTGTGCTAAACAGCCTCTGCCCTTTGAGTAGCAAACCTCTTAGCTGCATGAAGCCATGACAAACAATAACTCCCATCATCATTTGGTCAGATTCGTGGAACTACTTCCATGGGAGTATCTTCACATAGATTGCAGTGGCTCAAAGACAAAAGCTCACTGCTCCCTTCTCAAGGCACTGAGGGAGGTGAGCAATAAATGCTGGCTTTGCCAGTTACACCCAGATCTCAAGGATGAGTTTTGAAAATTGATGACCAGTATAAGCCAACTTCCCACTCCATGTGACATCCTCTGCCAGTGCCATCTGATTTCATTTCTATTTAAACTTTTGGAAACTGACAAATTGCTCTTGCAGACGTACTAATTGAATTCTGATCCCTTGCACATCCCTGGTTTTAATCATTCCATCATTGGTGCCAGGGCTTTCAGCTGCCTTGGCCATAAGCTCTGGAATTTGCACACTGAATCGATTTGTCTCTCTACTTCTCTTCCTTCATATGCACCTTAAAATCTACCTCTTTTTGATCAAGCTTTTTGTCATCTATACTGATGTGGGAGGCAGGCGGCACAGTGGTTAGCACTACTGCCTTATGGTGCCGATACGGCCCCGGGTCAATATACGTGTGGAGTTTTTCTTCCCGTGTCTGCATTGGTCTCACCCCCACAACCCAAAGATGTGCAGGGTAGGTGAATTAGCCACCATAAATTGCCCCTTAATTAAAACATTTTTAAAAATCTATTCTGATGTATCCTTGTGTGGTTTGGTGTTTAAAAACGTTTTTATTGATAATGTCTTGGTTAAATGCCATGGCAGTTTTACACATAATTTGTGAATATGCAAGGAAAGTTGGTTTCTGCTTTTTTCCCCTGCTGGGAATCTTAAGATCATTCATCCTTTTAGATCTGAAATTAGGTTATGTCACTGCATGGTCCACCGTCAATATGGGTTGCAGCAAAATGGGCTGCTAATGACTTTCACCAGTGTTGGAAATTTAATGGATATCTCTGGTAGCACCAGTTATGTAACATTTGATGCATATTATTTCCAGAGTTGAACGGTAGGTGGCAGTATGTCTGTACTATAGGGACTGGTGATTGAGTATGGGAGCGATTAATGTTATACACAATAACACACAGAAAATATGCACAGTAAGGCTGTAGCATTGACAAATCTCCCTATGTAAAGACAGGTACACACGTCTTATTTGAATTGTGTGTGTAGCCATCGACTTGTAATCAGACTGCAGTTTATTTTTCTTTTTAAAATTAGAGGTTGCCTGTGTGATGAATCATGTTTCCATCAGCAAACCTGACCCTTTGAAGCCAGGGCTCGGTATTTTCAGAATTTATTTTTGGTGAAGTGGATTCATTTAGGTCCAGTTTATCATACTTTCCAGCTAAAGGTTTTAATTAAACAATTAGCAAGGAATTGCTAATATAGTTATTGTACATTGAGGAATCTGTGACCTGACTTTTAAGTCATGCTTTTGGTCACCTGGTGGCTCCTCTACTACAGCCAGCTTTCATACTTCCCCCTCTAAGCATCTTGGGATAGTTATATATGTTGAAGCACTATATCCCTGTGCTCATCCAATTCTGACTTCTTGCACATCCCTCTTGATCTTTACTGCACCATAATTGGCAGCTGTACTTCCAGCTACCTTTCCTCTTTTAAGACACTGATTAGAAGTTGTTCTCTAACCAAACTTTTGTTAACCTATCCTTCTGTGGGTGGGACACTTAGCTACGCTGTACATGCCATATAAATGCAAGCTGTTATGTAAGTGTGGATTATTACAGACTGTGGCTAGCTTTGGAAAGATCCATTGTTGTTCATGTGCCAGATGATGGGACTGAAAGGCCTTAACTATAAGCTGATAAACATGTACATTAAATATTTGGGAGCTGAGATCCATAGAATCCTTACAGCGCCAAAGGCCATTCAGCCCATTAAGTCTGCACTGACCCTCCCAAAAGAAGGCCCTACATAGGTCTATTCCCCAACCTATCCCCGTAACCCCATCTAACCTGCACATCTTTGGACATTTGAGGGGCAATTTAGCATGGCCAATCTACTTAACCTGCACATCTTTGGACTGTGGGAGAAAACCCACGCAGACACTGGGAGAATGTGCAAACTCCACATAAGGGTGGAATCGAACCTGGGTTCCTGGCACTGTGATATGGTTTTATTATTAAGGGAATTTGACTGGTTGGGTAGGGGAACAACTCTTTGCTAAGGGAATTTCAGAACAATAGGATATGATTGTCAACCATGGGTTGAATTGCCTATACTTGGGTACCTTTTTGCCAATTATTTAAATATATGTGCAGAATGTAACCTACCTGCACTATTTGTAAGAGTTTGTTTTAATTTCCACACAGTCCTGCTGTTACCAAAAATGCGCATATACACCCCCCTCCCCCGCACACACTCCCAAGACAGTTTCCCTCAACATAGATCGGTAAAATTAGCCAAAAATAGAATATCATGAGAGCAAATGAAAACGTTCTGGACGAACGGAGATAAGCAAACCACTTCGACATATGGCTTTGAGAAATAGATTAAGTCTGTCTGTTACAGTAAATAAAACTCGGGTAAATGGGATGTAAAAGGCAAGCAGAGTGAGCAAATATTCCTGCAAATGGTTGTTTGTCTTTTCAAATAGATTGCTGGGCTCTGAGGGCGATATTTCACGTGAAATGACACATCATAGGACAGACATGTTGGTGTAGGGTGTGCCAAATGAAGGTGGCTTGTTTAACATGAGCATCAAGTCTGCGTCCCCTCCTCTCCACCTGAGCCTGGACACTTGGCCTGCGCCCTGGCGGCCCTTCCACCATGGCTCATATATGCACGGAAATGATGGAAATCAGGTGCACTGGGCTGCTGCGACCCGCGGCTCCCTGCTCGCATATATTATGCTAATAAGATCAGGTGAGCCTATTGCGGCGCAGCTGGTGGGCGTTCCTTGCATATGTTATGTTGATGAGGGTGCCTTGGAGGGCTGGGAGAAGCAAGCGGCCGGGCCACCGCTTGTGAGCATCAGAGGGCTTTCTTTGTGGAGCTGTGTGGATGGAGGTGGCTGTCCTGATCTCTCACTACATTGCAGCTTCACTCCAAATTACCAATCTCTCAGGCTTCAGCATCCATTCACCCCTCTCTCCCTCCTGCCACGACCGGCTGATTAATTCATCACAGGCAGCAGCAAAAAGCTCCGTTTCTCGAGTTTTTTTCTCCTCTGGAGTAGCATGAATGCTGAATATTATAAGTCACTGGCGATGGAGCTTGGGGTTTACCAGCTGAGAAATTTCTCCATTTCATTTCTCTCCTCTTTGCTTGGAACAGAAAACGCCTCCGTAAAATTAGACAGTAGGTAAATGTCGGTTGTTGGATTTTTGTTTTTATTTTAATTTTGCAGCGTTTACTGTTCGTGGGTTTGAGGTAGCAGATACAGTATTGTAAAATAATAGCACTTGCATGGCAACAGTCTTCGGTGCTTAAAATGCGGTGACAGCTCCTTCGAAATCGCTGACTTTGTGGGTTTTTTGGGTGGGAAGGGAAGACTTTGGATATTTGGAAGTGATTTCTGAAGCTAGCTGTGCCTGGAGCTGGGAGCTCTTGCTGTCGGATGCGTGCCTCTGGAAATATTGGCGGAGATCAGTGCAGGGAAAAATGGCTGGCGTCGTCTCCCAGGGTTGTTATTTTGCCGCATTACAGAGGGGGCATCTACCCCAGAGTCAGCAAAAAGTGAAGAGACGGACGTTTTTGTTCTGAGGCTGAATCCTACACATTGACCCAGATGCAAAACGTTGATTAAAATATAATATTGCAGCAAAAGTGTTGCATCGCCTGCAAGCTGGTCGCTGTTTGTGCCGGGGGTGGGTGGGGGGGGGGGGGGGGAGAATAAAATGCATCAGTTAACACAAAAACAAGGCTGTTATCAGGTTACAACTGTACATTAGATATTGGCAGGAGGGACTGCTTGCTTGATTTGTCTTCCATTCTCCTGTTTTTCTTTCATTTTCAATGGTGATTGTTGCTTTAATCTTGTTTTTTTTGTTTATTCACAGTTCTTCTGGTGCCAGTGTGGTAGCCATAGACAACAAAATCGAGCAAGCTATGGTAAGTCAAGTATTTGTATAGAAAACGGCGGTGAAGAAAAGGGGTATTGATTGTGCAATAATGTCAGGGAGGAGAAGCCAATTCGGAGCATTTCAAAAACCCCTGAGGGTTAAGAAGGGTGGTGGTGAGGGAAAAGAGGGAATGCATTGTTTTTAAGTAGGACCGTGCCAATGGGAAGAGAGAGATAATTCAGAAAGCATAGCTGCAGCAATGCGGGCTGGACATCCACTGTACAGTGTGCCAGTATTTCCACTGCTTGCCTTCTCTGTAGAGGAGTATTTACTCATTGTTCATACACTGGGAAATCATTGCAATCAAGGTGAATGTGAGACATCTTTTTGTGTGCATATCAGCCTTCTTGCATCCTGACCTCGTCACTAACCCACTATACCCTATAAAAACAAAGCTACATTTTATGTGCCTGTAATTTTGAAATAATTTTTAAAATCTCATTTGATACCATGGGCATCCACCTGGGATACCAACATTGAATATTGTTCTTGTGCATTATGATCTCTCACATTAAACCTTTTGCAGTGCTTGTCCATAAGTAAACCGTTGATTTATGTTGACATGAATTTAGGGCAGCACGGTTGCACAAGTGGCTAGCACTGTGGCTTCACAGCACCAGGGTCCTAGGTTCAATTCCCCGTTGGGTCACTGTGCGCGGAGTGTGCACGTTCTCCCCGTGTCTGCGTGGGTTTCCTCCAGGTGCTCCGGTTTTCCTCCCACAGTCCAAAGACGTGCAGGTTAGGTGGATTGGTCATGTTAAATTACCCTTTGTGTCCACACAAGTTAGATGGGGTTATTGGGTTAGGGATAGGGTGGAGGTAAGGGCTTAAGTGGGACGGTGCAGACTTGATGAGCCAAATGGCCTCCTCCTGCACTGTATGTTCTATGTCTAGCTGTGTATGGCATAAGATCGTGGATCAACCTGATCCGAATATTGTTAATCAGGCAATTTTGTTGTGCAGCAAACCCTTTCCATGTCCCACAGGGGAATTTGTCTGTTTATGGTTGCCAGGTTAAGATTGGGAGTGGGGATGCAATAGTTTTGGTGCCTTTGATGTTTTTAACTAGCTGGATGAGGAGGGAGGGTGTCTGAGCCTTCCATGCTGATCTTCCCCTCTGTTTCTCTCCCCCTCTCCCCCCCCTTTGTCTTCCCCTTTTTGTCTACACCCCCCCTTTCTGTCTACACCCTCCCCCCCCTTTCTGTCTATACCCTCCCCCCCCCCCCTTTCTGTCTACACCCTCCCCCCCCTTCTGTCTACACCCTCCCCCCCCTTTCTGACTACACCCCCCCTTTCTGACTACACCCTCCCCCCCCTTTCTGACTACACCCTCCCCCCCTTTCTGACTACACCCTCCCCCCCTTTCTGACTACACCCTCCCCCCCCCTTTCTGACTACACCCTCCCCCCCCCTTTCTGACTACACCCTCCCCCCCCCCTTTCTGACTACACCCTCCCCCCCTTTCTGACTACACCCCCCCCTTTCTGACTACACCTCCCCCTTTCTGACTACACCTCCCCCTTTCTGACTACACCTCCCCCCCCCGTCTACACCCCCCCCCTGTCTACACCCCCCCCCCCTGTCTACACCCCCCCCCCCTGTCTACACCCCCCCCCCCCCTGTCTACACCCCCCCCCCCCTGTCTACACCCCCCCCTGTCTACCCCCCCCCCTTTCTGTCTACACCCCCCCCCTTTCTGTCTACACCCCCCCCTTTCTGTCTACACCCCCCCTTCTGTCTACACCCTCTCCCCCCTTTCTGTCTACACCCCCCCCTTTCTGTCTACACCCCCCCCCTTTCTGTCTACACCCCCCCTTCTGTCTACACCCTCTCCCCCCTTTCTGTCTACACCCTCTTCCCCCCCCCCTTTCTGTCTACACCCTCTCCCCCCCCCCCCCCCTTTCTGTCTATTTCTCTCTCTCCCCCTTCTTTCTATATGTTGGGGGTGATTTGTTAGTTTGCATTCGGCTCGCGGGAGACTAGCGGCAGTTTTAGTTGTTTGCTTTTTAGTTGTTTGAAGGCTTGGTGTGTGCAGATTTTGATCAGACGCCGGCCTGTGGAGCTCCTTCCCCGCAGCGGCTGTGCTCTCTCCGGGCTCCGCTCCATCTTCCGGCTGTTGCCAGGCGATCTCAGAACCTTAAACCCTGGGCTATAAATAACTCCGGCTCCCATTGGATGGCTGGTAATGACGTGGCAGGGCCTGCGGTCCCGGCGACGTCAGCAGTTGTCAGGAGCGGAAGGAGCAAAAAGAGACTGGGGAAGAGACGAAGAAAGAGCTGCAGAGAGGAAAAGACAGGGAGAGGGAAACGGGGTTGGGGTGGTGGTGGCGGAGAGAGGAGACGGGAGAAAGGCAGAGAGAGAAAAACACGCTGACAGACGGAGGGAGAGAAACGGGGAGGGGGAAAGTACACAGGGGTCGTGGAGAGGGAAGACATGGGAGGAGGGAGGGGGCAGGAGAAGAAGGGATAAATGGGTGGGTGCAGAATGAAAGCCACTGAGCCTGTCTTCATTCATCATAATCAGCAAGCAGAATCAGATAGGATAAAAGCAAAATTCTGTTGATGCTGGAAATCTGAATTTAAAAACTTAAAATGGTAGAAAAACTCATCATCTGCAAACAGAGAAATTGAGTTAACATTTCCAGTCCATGTAATTTTTCAGAACTGGAGAGAGATAAAAATGTTAGAACCACATAAGACCTCTCCATCTTGAGCCAGATTGATTGCTGGGAAATAGGTTTGCTGTCGTAATCTCATTTTAACACCCTACACATATTTCATAGATTTATGTAGTAATTCATAGAGTAATTGAAGGGCAGTGACTGGGAGCTGTGACATTCAGATTTTCAGTATGTCAAAAATCATGGTAATGCTCACCTGGCAATTGTATTTAGTGCTTGTGGCATAGAGTTAGTGGTTTAAGAACAGAATTCCAGAACTTAGCTGAAGGCACGGCTGGTGAAATGATGAAAATTTAGTAAGAGGCCAAAATTGAAAGAACTTGTAGACTTGAAGGTGTGGGACTAGAAGAGGATACAGAGATGCTGAAGGAATAGATCATTTGAGGAATTTGAAAAGCAGAATGAGAATGCTAAAACGTAGCATCAGTTAACATGAGGATCAGGAAGAGAAGTCGGATGATCACCAGTTTGGTGGAGCACGGGTTAAAGGAACAGGAGGTGAATCTTAGTAAAGTTTGGGGAGGGCTTGCTGGGAGTAACTAGAAAAAGTTGCACTTCAAGTGCTAGTACAGTGTATATGATACAACAGGAATTTGTTTCAACGCACTTGCATAAAGTGGAAATTACAAATATTTTCCTAATTTTAAACTCTTATTCAGGCTTTTCTTTAAACATCGTATCATTTTGCATCATATGTGACATTAACTTAAAACAATGATTGGGAAATTTGATTTTATCGCTATTTGATTTTAAATGAAGGATGTAGAATGCACTAGCAATAGTTTCCCTCTCCAAACGGTGTCATGACTATTTAGGACCTCCAAGATCAGACCTGGAGTCAGACTGCCTCACTTCTAACTAACACATGTAGAACAGATTCCCACCAGGAGTTTTATCTGGCAGAGCAGTCTTGCCTTGTGCATTCAAAGTTCACCTGTCTCTGCTTCACTATCCAACAGCCACTGTACAATTGGTTAGATGTTTTCTGCTGCTAAATTATATCAAATGAAAGGACGCTGCGCAAGAGAAAATTCACGTTGCTGCCTTTGGGAGGATCCAGTACAACTGTGATACCTCAATGAGAAAATGGTTTTGTGATGTCCCACCGAGATGGTTTTTATACAGTGGGATGAAATTAATTCAATGAAAACTAAACAAAGTATCAGATGAAATATGAAGGGGCCAGCAAAATGCTTCAATTGTTTTATAATCAATAGAAGTTTTTTTTTAAAATGTGGTTAGATATCACAAGATGAGATTATCTTTAATGTGATTCATTGTTTTTCAGGATCTGGTGAAGAGTCATTTGATGTATGCAGTGAGGGAGGAGGTGGAGGTCCTTAAGGAACAGATCAAAGAACTGGTAGAGAGAAACTCTCAGTTGGAACAGGAAAACAATCTGCTGAAGACTCTGGCTAGCCCTGAGCAATTAGCACAGTTTCAGGCACAACTCCAGACAACTGGGTGTTCCCCGCCAGTGTCTCAATCAGGACAATCTACTCAACCCACGCCACCAAATGGGGGGTCATCAGCTTAACGTCCCGGCTTAACAATCGATTGGAGCCAAGAGGCTTTGCAGAGAAGAGAAATAAACTGTCATATCAATCATCATGTAATATTTCATCACACACCAACAATTCCAAATTGGTTATGGGAACTAGAGTTGTATAAATCCAGAAAGAAACTCTTCAGTGTTAAGACAGTGGTCTTTGGCTAAAGGAGTTTGCTTTGAGGGTGTGAAATGAAAGCTTGTTCTCTCAAAGAGAGTGGTTGTATGCACAAAAGAAGAAAAGCAGCCATGCAGATCTGAGTGCTGGTTACCGATCATTGCTCATGCTTTGAAAATGCGTGCACAGTTTTATTTCATTCAGCACGCCTATGTCTGTGTGTGCATGTGCGTGTAATGTATGTGTGCACCAATATAACTGCTTCCTGATGAGGTTGAGGAAGAAGTGGATCAGAGGCAATCAGATACTAACTGGAGAGTTTGAGAGGGCCGTGCCCTTCCTTACAGTGCTATAGACCACTTTGATTTATAAATGAGTTATGAAGACAAACGGGAACATGAAGGCAAAGCTGAACAGTATTTAATTTGAACTATAGAACTGCCACCTTGGACCTTAAATTGATAAGTTTGTTATGTTTACACAGCTTTTCCAGAAGGCGGAGAGGTGTAGATTTTTTTTCAAGTTAGATGTGACTCTAAAGATTTTGGACAATCCAAAAGGCTGTTCATCTAATGTATATTGTGTACGTAGTGTAAGTATTGTGTAATATAGAGCTGTAACTATTAGGTTGTACAGATTGAAATCTTGCTGTTTCACTGATCCAATTGCATTTGAACATTTTTTAATGCTGTTGAACAGAAACGGCATTCTTGAACAATTATGCTGTCCTAAGACATAGCAGGGCTGGAAGAATTTTTTTTTGTAAGTTAATGGTACGTAACTGGTAATAATAGAAAGTAAGTGGTCCACTGGTCCCATTTCTTATGTCTGTCAATGCTAAGCAGCGACAGGCGCTACACGTTAGATGCATTGATCGAAGTAGTCTCTCAGTTAGAGGAAGCACTGAGAGACGAGAATCTATGGGCTCCAGTGGAATTGATTCTCGTTGATGCTTCATAGACCTTAGCTGTTGGTTCAGTAGCCCATTGGTCTGTCAAATCTATACTGTAATGGTCTGGTTAGATTCCTTAGGACCCAGGACCCATGGATTCATCCAGCCTGGGTGTATTTGTTGCTTCTAGCTGGCTGTTGAATACTACAACAACGTTGTACTCGCCAGTAGTACAGTATCTATAACACCAATAGAGAGTGTGTTTTGACAATTAAGCACTCCAGACCCGAAAACCTCTGTTACAAGCTCAGATTTCTGCTATGGATTTCACATTAACAGTAATAGTGTTGGCTTATGTTCTGGTGCATGTTCTGAAACAGTTGTAACACATTCAGTTATACTCAACTACTGCACAACTTCGAAACTTTCAATAAACTCATGTTGGTAAATAATAGATTGAATTGTCTGCGTCTTTACACTGATTTTTATTGGATACTGCAGCAAGGTGCAAGTTTTAATTCTTTAAAAGAAATGTGATTTAAATGTTACTATTGTAATCCTGTCATCAATGAGTTGTTTTGATCGAGAATTAACAGCCCTGATGGCCTCACACGGCAGCTGCTTTTCCATGGGTGGAGCTCTGATTGTAGTTTTATGCTCTGGCAGTTTCACAGACTGGCCATTGACTGCTGAGATGGACTTCTACAAGATGTGCACAGTTTGAATGTGTTAAGGCAATTAATGGGTTCTGCAATTTTTCCAGGTTTTGATTCCACAACTTTATGCTCTCTTTCCCCCCCCCCCCCCCCCCCCCCAAACCCTCCTTGTGTTTTCACAGTTTAAATTGAGCAAGATTTGACTTGATGCATACCATCAAAAACATTTTAGCAATACTTGCATATACGGTACAGTTGCTGTGGAGCTGTAAGAATCAGACTTACGGTACAGTTGCTGTGGAGCTGTAAAGAATCAGACTGCAGTGTTTGAAGTCTTGCTGCCAATTTCACAAGTGTTTTGTTTTTCGAGATTGCTTTTTCAGATGCTCATATGGAACTTGTCTTTATTGCTGTTGTTGCTCAGTTACTAACCATCTTTCTCTTTTGTGAAGCAGGGTGCTTGCACAGCCAACATGTTATATTGATGAGATATAAGATGAGAAGCAAAAATCTAAAATGGTGAACAGAAACCTGGTTGACTGCCACCAAACACTACAGATGCTGGAAATCTAAAAGTGCTAGAAATATTCAGCAGGTCAGGCAGCATGTGTGGAGAGAGAAATGGGAATTAACACTCGATCAGTGGCTGGGAAAAGTTAGAAGGGTAATAGATTTTGAGCAAGTGAAAGAAGAGAGTAGAAAACAGGAGAAATTAAATGAATAACAAAAGGGTTGGTAGTTCAGGTTCAAAGGAAGTGATCATGGAAGATGTAAGTGAGCAAAAGCTGTGACTAGAGGCGGTGTAAATGCCTGTACTGAACAGCTGCCATCCGTAAGCAAAATGAGTAAAACTAAAACCTGCAACAAAGAAAAAGGAAGCAAAATGGGAGTAGAGAATAAGAAAGAGTCCAACGGCTGCAAAGTGGCACATTGAAATATGAAACATGCTCCTCAAGCTGCAGGGACACTGCAGGAGACAGAGGTCAGCCTGAGAGCAAGGTGGAGAATAAAAATCACGTGACCAGAAACCTAGGGGTCATGCTTACTAATTGAATGGAGGTGTTCCACAGAGCTGTCACCCAATTTGCGTCTGGTTTGCCCAATGTAAAGCAAGACTGCATTGTGAGCAGCAAATTTGACTGCTAATTTTGTCAATACAGCAGCAGCAACCAAAATTTACGGTTAACATTTAGCTAATCTACAAACCTATGACATTCACTTTAAACTTTGAAAAGTACAATAACTGAATCCATTTGGTAATGATCAGTTACTCAAGATTTTTTGAATTCTCCCCGTAACATAAAAAAGGTTTGGAGGAGCATTTTTTTGGGAAATGAAGTGTGTTTATTATGTGCAAACTTGTATTTAAATATGGAGTTGCATTTAAAAAAAAATACTTTTACCCCCATTGGGCTACCTTTGTCTCAGCTGTAATTTTAACTGCCTCTTGATTTAAGCAGAAACCATCTCTTGAAACTGATATAATGTACACTCAGACTGGCGTTCATCATGAATTTGGGTAGCACCACCAGATCCATGGACTGCTAGAGTGAAGGCCAGTGTCCCCTGTAAGGGGGAAGAATCAATCCCCTGGCACCTGACAGCCAAATAAACCAATTCAAAGCAAGAGTGTGGCCACCTGATCCTTGTTGACTGCATTATCAACCCGATTAGGTGGCTGAAGAGAAATTACAGAAGGGAAACTCAGTTAAAAGTCAACGGCAATAATCCAAATCTCAAACCTGGGAATGATAAAAAAGATTTTGAGTTACTGTTTCCACAAGAGACTGTTCTGTCCCTTGGCAGAGGAAGTGGCTGCTCAGACATGCGCAATGAGCATGGAAATTCAAAATTGGACAAAGGAGGAAAACCACTGTGGGTTCCTTCTGAGTTTGAGATTGAAAACAGCTCCCCACACTTGGCGCAAAATTCAGATGCTTCATGCTCTGTTTATTGAGCCTATAGACACTGTTCCAAAATAGCGCCCATAGTACATGCACTTGCTCTTCCAGTGAGATTTGTGCTGGATGTCATATTGGTGAGGGGGTTAGCGAATGCATTCTGTAAGCGCCAATTTGAAGTAAACAGAGTAGCTCAATCATGATACCAATCAATGTCCATTTGACACCAGTGCTACCTGTTTGCAGCTCCAGCTCATGATCTCTATCAATTATTCACTGTTGGAACACCCATTTAGCAGGTGGAAGGATCACCCTCACCTGCACTATTTAAAGGGATCATTTACTTTCAGGTTAGTTGCTGATGGATTTCTACTAGCTCTTGCCAAAGTCTACAGAGTAGGCTGAAGGACTTGGTCGTAATTTTTTTTTAATAAACAATTTTATTGAGGTAGTTTTTGGCTTTATAAACAGTTACAGACATCATCAGAAAGGAAGCAAAAAAGGCAAAAATGTGCAAACATCCACGTACTTTCAATACTTCCATCGTAACATATTGCACAAGCCCGCTCCCCTCCCACCGGTACCACCCGCCATATTTTCCCTCCTACTCTACTCTACCCCCTCCCCCCACCCCCCTGCTGACGCTCACTCTCCCGCAAAGAAGTCAATAAATGGTTGCCACCTCCGGGTGAACCCCTGCACAGATCCCCTCAAGGCGAACTTAATTTTTTCCATCCCCAGGAAACTCGACATGTCCGCAAGCCACCACTCAGTCTTCGGGGGCTTTGAGTCCCTCCACGCCAATAATATTCGTCGCCGGGCTATCAGGGAAGCAAAGGCCAGCACATCGGCCTCTTTCTCCCCCTGGACGCCCGGGTCTTCCGAAACCCCAAAAATTGCCACCCCTGGACTCATCACCACCCTTGTTTTTAGCACCTGGGACATGACCCCCGCAAATCCCTCCCAGTACCCCCTCAGCTCAGGGCATGCCCAAAACATGTGAACATGGTTCGCTGGTCCTCCCGCGCACCTAGCGCATTTGTCCTCTATCCCGAAAATTTGCTCATCCGAGCCACCGTCATATGGGCCCGGTGAACGACCTTAAATTGGATCAGCCCGAGCCTAGCACATGTCGCGGTCGCGTTTACCCTACTCAGGGCCTCTGCCCACAGCCCATCCTCCATTTCTCCGCCTATCTCCTCCTCCCATTTAAGTTTCAGTTCCTCTGTCTGGGACCCTTCCTCCCTCATGAGCACCTTATATATACCCGAGACTCTGCCCTCCCCTTCTTCCCTCCTAGAGACTATTCTGTCGAGGATCCCCATTGGCGGGAGGCGCGGGAAAGATGGGACCTGTCTACGAACAAAGTCCTGCAACTGTAAGTATCTAAAATCATTTCCCCTTACCAACCCAAATTTCTCCTCCAAGCTCCTCAAACTCGCGAAGCTCCCTTCCAGGAACATATCACCCACCCTTCCCGCCCCTGCTCGCCGCCCTACTCGTAAACCCCCCATCCATACTGCCGGGGGCAAACCGATGGTTGTCGCAGATTGGCGCCCAGACAGACGCCCCCATCTCTCCCACATGCCTCCTCCACTGGCCCCATATCCGCAGGGTCGCCACCACTACCGGGCTGGTGGTGTACTTGGCCGGCGGCAGCGGTAGAGGAGCCGTGACCAGGGCTTCCAAACTGGAGCCCTTGCACGAAGCCGCCTCCACCCGCTCCCAAATAGACCCCGTACCCACCATCCACTTCCTTATCATAGCGATGTTGGCCGCCCAGTAATAATTGACCAAACTCGGCAAAGCCAGCCCTCCCTCGCTGCGGTTCCTCTCCAACATCGCCTTCTTCACCCGCGGAGACTTTCCCGCCCAGACAAAGCTCATGATCAGCCCGTTAACTCTTTTGAAGAAGGACTGTGGGATAAAGATCGGGAGGCACTGAAAATAAACAAAAATCGAGGGAGGATTGTCATCTTTACAGTCTGCACCCTCCCTGCCAGCGACAGCGGGAGTGCATCCCATCTCCGAAACTCTCCCTTCATTTGCTCCACCACCCTGGCCAAATTTAACTTATGCAGCCTGCCCCAGTCTCGTGCCACCTGGATTCCCAAATACCGGAAATATTCCTCAACTAGCCTAAACGGTAGCCCTCTCAATCTGTTCTCCTAGCCCCTTGCCTGGACCACAAACATTTCACTCTTGACCGTATTTAATTTGTATCCTGAGAACTGGCCGAACTCCCTCAGCATTCCCAGTATAGTTCCCATCCCGGCCACTGGGTCCGACACGTATAGGAGCAGGTCGTCTGCATAAAGAGAAACCCTGTGTTCAATCCCGCCCCTCACCATCCCCTTCCAACCCTCTGCGGCTCTCAGCGCAATCGCCAGCGGCTCTATGGCCAGCGCAAACAGCAGCGGGGAGAGCGGGCAGCCCTGCCTGGTCCCTCGGTACAACCTAAAGTACTCCGACACTTCTCTGTTGGTCCTGCGCTGGCCCTCGGGGCCTGATATAATAATTTGATCCAATCCCTCCCCGAACCCAAACCGTCCGAGCACCTCCCATAGATAGTCCCACTCCACCCGGTCAAAGGCCTTCTCGGCGTCCATTGCCACCACTACCTCCACCTCTCTACCCGCCGGGGGCATCATTATCACATTGAGCAATCTCCTCAGATTGGCCGCCAGCTGCCTACCTTTCACGAACCCTGTTTGATCCTCCCCAATCACCTCCGGTACACAGGGGAATGTTAACCCGTCCAGAAACCTTTTCATCCCCTCCGGTTCTTTCGGCGGCTCCGAAGTATACAGCTTATGATAGAAGTACCGGAATACCCTATTCAATTCTGCCGGATACTCCACTTTGCGCCCCCCTTGTCCCTCACTCTACCTATTTCCCTGGCCGCCTCCCTCTTCCTGAGTTGCTGCGCTAACAGTCTGCTGGCCTTTTCCCCATACTCGTACACCACTCCCCTTGCCTTCCTAAGCTGTTCCACGGCCCTGCTCGTGGATAGTGCCCCCAGTTCCGCCTGTAGTCTCTGCCTCTCCCTGAGTAAAACCTCCCCCGGGGACTCCGCGTGCTCTTCATCTATCCGACCCATTTCCCTGACCAATCTATCCATCTCTGCCCGGTCTGCCTTGGCTCTGTGGGCCCCAATTGAAATCAGCTCCCCCCGCACTACTGCCTTTAGCGCCTCCCACACGGTCGCCGCTGAGACCTCCCCAGTGTCATTCACCTGCAGGTAATTTTTTATACATTTCCGAAGCCTCTCTCAGATCCCCTCCTCCGACAGCAGTCCCACATCTAGCCTCCATTGCGGGCATTGATAGCTCGCTCCCCCGAACTGCAGGTCCACCCAATGCGGGGCATGGTCTGAAATGGTAATTGCTGAGTATTCCGTGTTCTTTACCTCCCCCATACAGTCCCTGCTTAGTACAAAGAAATCTATCCTGGAATATACTTTGTGGACGTGCGAGTAAAACGAGTAGCCCCTTCCTGTTGGCTGTCCCTCCAGGGGTCCACTGCCCCCATTTGCTCCATAAACCCCTTCAGCTCCCTTGCCATTGCTGAGAGTCTACCCGTTCTTGGACACGACCGATCCAAAGTCGGGTCAAGGACCATGTTAAAGTCCCCTCCCATTATTAGCCTGCGAGAATCCAAGTCCGGGATCTTCCCCAGCACTCTTTTAATGAAGTCCACGTCATCCCAGTTCGGGGCATATATATTCACCAGCACCACTCTTCTCCCCTCCAGTCTGCCCCGTACCATCAGGTATCTGCCCCCCTGTCTGCGGATATGCCCTCTGCCTCAAATTGCACCCGCTTGTTGATCGTGATTGCCACCCCTCTGGACTTCGAGTCCAAGTCCGAGTGGAAGACCTGGCTAATCCAGCCCTTCCTTAGCCTGGTCTGGTCTGACACTTTCAGATGTGTCTCCTGCAACATAATTACGTCCGCCCTCAGGGCCCGCAAGTGCACGAACACCCGCGCCCTCTTAACCGGCCCATTCAGTCCCTTAACGTTCCAGGCGATCAGCCTGGTCGGGGGGCACATCCCACACCCCCCACCCCGCCGGTCAGCCGTAGCCTTTCTCGGACCGGCCCCTGACCCGTGCGTTGCGCCATTCCTGGCCCGCCCTTTGGCTGCCTCCACCCTCGACCTCCTTGCCAGTGCCTATTTCAAGTCCCTCTCCCGTCAGCAGAACAACCCCCCCCTCCCCTAACCCCATCCCCCGATACCCCCACCCCTGCCATCTACTGGCTGTAACTTCCCCCCCCCCCCCATCTGACTTCCTTGACTAGCCAATCTGCTAGCCCGGTGACTCA
The DNA here is from genome assembly GCF_902713615.1 of Scyliorhinus canicula. Taxonomy (NCBI): domain Eukaryota; kingdom Metazoa; phylum Chordata; class Chondrichthyes; order Carcharhiniformes; family Scyliorhinidae; genus Scyliorhinus; species Scyliorhinus canicula. Next base: position 112,764,726 of record NC_052152.1, read on the forward strand.
ACACTCCGGCGCCTTCCTGTCCCATTCCCCTTGTTTCCCCGTCCTCCTCCCCACCCACTGGGGCAAGCCGGCTCCAGTGTCTTCCGCGAGCTGCACAAAAAGCACAAACCAGCCCAAACAGGAAAAAAAAAAGAAAAAACCACAGAAAAAAGAGAAAAAGCACATAAATGTCCATGAACAAAGGAAAGAGTCTCAAATGTTCCGCTTGGCCCCCTTGGCCCAGCAAACCGTTGAGCAGCAGTCCAGGCACATTCGGCGTTCCTTCCCACAGAAATCCTCGGGCCCTAACTCGCGTCCTTGGGGCCTCCTTTCGGGACCAGCCCCAGGTCCCTCACAAAATCCATCGCTTCTTCGGGCTCGGAGAAGTAGTGGTGTTGACCCTGGTGCGTGACCCATAGCCGAGCTGGGAACAGCAGACCAAACTTCACGTGCTTCTTGAACAGCACCTCCTTGACATTCTTAAAGGCTGCTCACCGCCGAGCCACCTCCTGGCTTAGGTCCTGATAAATGCGGAGAACACTGTTGTTCCACGTGCTGCTCCTGGCGCTCTTTGCCCACTGCAGCACCCGCTCCTTGTCCACGAACCTGTGGAACCTAATCACCATCGGGCGGGGGGGGGGGGGGGGTCCGCCCGGCCGCCCCTGCCTTGCCTGCACTCTGTGTGCCCCCTCCAGCTCCAGCGGTCGCGGAAAGGCTTCGGCCCCCATCAGCTGCTTCAGCAGGTCTGCTACAAACGCTGCAGCATCAGCTCCCTCCGCCCCCTCCGGGAGGCCGACCGTCCTCAGATTGTTCCTGCGGACTCTATTTTCCAGCTCCTCCACTCTGTCCAGCAGTCTTCTCTGCCGCTCTTTCAGGCCGTCCACTTCTAGCGCTGCAACCGTTTGCGCATCCGCCAGCTCCTCCACCGCCTCTCCCAGCTCCTTAACTTTAACATCCTGGGCGTCCAGCCTCTGGTTCAGCTGATCCACCGCTTTCTGGATTGGGTCCAAGCTGTCCCGCTTCAGCGCTTCAAAACTGGACTTCATTACCTGGAGCATGTTATCCAGCGCCAGCTGGATTGCTGAGTCCGGGTTCCGTGTGTCCGCCATCTTAGGTCCCAGGTAATTTTCTTCCGGTCCTTGTCTCTGTCCCTTTTTCTCCTTTTTCTTCTGCCTTCTGGAATCCCGCTGTTCCATGTGCCGCAGCCCGCTCCTCAGCGCCTTCGCTGCCGCTTTCCTTCGCCCAGCTCCTTGAATTTTACCTCCTGGGCATCTGAAGTGGGTCCAAGCTGTCCCTCCTCAGCAACTCCAAACTTTTTTTTTCCTTTGTCCTGGAGGAAGGAAGGTCCGTGGGTCCGCCATCTTACCCTTCAGGTCAGCTTCCTCCTTGCCCGTCTCTCTCTCTTTCTTCCTCACCTGCTGGCCTCCCACACTTCCATCTGCTGCAGCCCGCTCTCCTCTTCTGTTCCCGGCCGCCTTTTTGCCGCCCCCGTGGTCCCGTTATCGCGGGGAATCAGCTGTTCAGCCCCGCCAGAGTGAGAGCCCACTGAATGTGCGGCTCACTCGTACATCGCCGCCACCGGAAGTCGACTTGGTCGTAATTTTAAACAGTTGCTCCCAAACATGAGGGCTCTGACAATATTTTTCCTGGGAATTTCTCCTAGGGAGACAGCATTACTGAGATAATGAGTAGAGCAGTGCATCTCAAACTATCTGATGTGGTGTAACGGCAGTTTTTTTTTCAATGTGCCAGGGACCGGTAAGCGAAACAAGCCAATCCAGGATTACTGTCTCTTTCCTGGAAACACTCCAAGTACCGGCAGACGATGGCTCGAGTACCGGCACCGGTACGCGTACCACACTGTGAGAAGCACTGGAGTAGAGGTCACACAGACCAGGACAAGTTTCTGGGAGGGGGGAGAACATGATGGCTTGAGCTTCCATGCAGTAAGTTGAGCTTTCATTACTTCAGTGAGCTTCCACTGCAGCACTCAGACATTGGATGCTTTCTGCTTGTGCAGCAATGGAGGCTGAGACATTGGCGCCCACAAGTGTGCCAATTTAATTGCACAACACTTCAATGCTGGAAAGAATGGCATTGTGCAATGTCCTGTGCAAAGCAGGTGTTGGACCCTCATGCTCTTTAATGTGTAAGCTTTCTGGCAGGCCTATCCACGCACAAATATTTCTGTCTGCAAACCCATTGTCCTTTTTTTGTTTCAAAGCAAAACACTGCAAATGCTGGAGGTCTGAAATAAAAACAGAAGATGCTGGTTATACTTGGGTCAGGCAGCATTGGTGGAGAGAGAAACAGTTCACATTCCATCAGAATAGGAAAGGCTGCAAATAGGTTTCAATGAAGTGAAATAGGCGAGGATGGGGAGGAAAGGTCTGTGATGGATGGAGGGCAGGAGAAATGAAATGGAAAAGGGATGATGGTGCAAGACAGCAGATGGTAATGGGAGAAAGAAAAAATGAAGTAAAAGGTGTAAGAAAGTGCAAAGTCACCACTGACAGCTGCCGTTCAAAAACAGAACTCTGGTTATTACTTGTGAATTCACTGTTGAGTCCAGACAGCTATAAAGTGCCTAATCAAATGATGAAGTGCTGTTCCTCCAGCTTACATTAAGATTCATTGGGTTGGTGTACGAAGCCAAGAGCAAAGAAGTGAAAATGGATATGGATTGGAGAATTAAAACAAGTGCTCAGAAAGTCAAGAGCGTGAATGGGGGTGCACTGCAAAGTAGTCACCCAGTTGCAGTTGCCACGTTGTGAGCAGCGAATATAGTCGACTAAATTGAAAGATGTATGAGTAAATCACTTCACCTGGAAGGAGTGTTTGAGACCTTGGACAGTGAGAAGGGAGGGAGTAAAAGGGCAGGTGTTGCATCTCCTGTACTCCCTTGGATAGGGGAGTGGGTGTTGGGTGGGTGGGGGGAGACGGGAGGAGTGAGGAGCGAAACGGTAATGTTGAGGGAATGGTGCCTTTGGAACGCTGAAGGGGGATGGAACAATGTATTTGGTGGTGACGTCAAACTGAAAGTGGCAAATTGTCTCTGAGGATGGGCTATATGTTTATGGAGATCTTTGAGAGAGTCATTAGCAAGGCACATAGAGTCGTAGGCTTCATAAATGGAGGCGTTGATTACAAAAACAGCGTAGTTATGCTGCATTTTACAAAACTCTGGTTAGACCACAAAATTGGGTTTTGCATCAGGTCCTGGTCACCACACTGGAAGAGGGTTGTGAGAGTTCTAGAGTGGATAGAGAGGAGATTTACTGGAATAATTCCAGGTATGAGGTATTTTTGCGACAAGGTTCGATTGGAGAAGCTGGAGTTGATCTCCTTGAGCAAAGAAGATTGAAGGAAGATTTTATGGTGTATAAGATTGACAGGTTTGGATAGGTAGATGAGGAAAACTTCCCGATTTATACAAGGACCAGAGGATTGAAGGTTTTGGGAAAGATATGCAGGGGAAAGAGAGAGAACTATATGTGGCAAGTACTAATGTCCTGGAATAATCAGCGGAAATGTGAGTGTGCTCTTGTAGGAAATAAAGTTTTAGAGCTGCAGGGATAGAGCAGGAGAATGGAACCAAATGAATTATCCCATGGGGAGCCAGTTAAATGGCCTCCCTTTCTTCTGTAAATGACTTGATGACTGACCTATTAATTATGGAGGCTGAGGATGGAAGGTGAGGACACGGGAACATTTTCATAGTCTGCGAGAGAGAGGAAGGGGTGAGAGCAGAAGTGCAAAATAGCATGGAGCTGATGGAGGACCTTGTTGGCGAAAGTGGGGGAAATCCTCTATTTAGGAAATAGGAAGACATTGAAACGCTATTATGGAAGGTTGAATCATCCAAACAAATGCAACAAAGAAATTGGGAGAATGGAATGGAGTCTTTGTAGGAAGTGAGTGTAGTTGAAGCAACTGTGGGAATCACTGGACTTCGAATGAATAGTGATGAATTTTCTGACCCCAGAAATGGGGAGAGAAGAGTTGAGGAGGGGAAAAAGATCAGAAATGGACCATGTGAAGGTAAAGATAGTATTTCTTCCTGTGAAAATTTCTACTCTATCAACTAATTATCATAGAATTTACAGTGCAGAAGGAGGCCATTCGGCCCATCGAGTCTGTACCTGCTCTTGGAAAGAGCACCCTATCCCCATAACCCAGTAACCCACCCAACACTAAGGGCAATTTATCAGGGCAATCCACCTAACCTGCACATCTTTGGACTGTGGGAAGAAACCGGAGCACCCGGAGGAAACCCACGCACACACGGGTAGGATGTGCAGACTCTGGACAGACAGTGACCCAAGCCGGAATCGAACCTGGGACCCTGGAGCTGTGAAGCAATTGTGCTATCCACAATGCTGCCCTTATAATAATAACTTATTGTGAGAAGTAGGCTTCAGTGAAGTTACTGTGAAAAGCCACATTCCAGAACCTGTTTGGGAGGGCAGGTATGGGAATTGAACCTGTGTTGCTGCCTTACTCTTCATTACAAGCCAGCTGTTCAGCCCACTGTGCTAAATCAGCCCTAATATTTACTATAAAGTTACAGCTACCTTGATCAAACTTCCTTTCACCACCCACTGTATTCCATTCTCCCAGTTTCTTCATGTCATCGCATGTGCTCTGGCACGGTGGCACAGTGGTTAGCACTGCTGCCTCACAGAACCAAGGTCTCCGGTTCGATCCCGACCCTGGGTCACAGTTCGTGAGGAGTTTGCACATTCTCCCCGTGTCTGTGTAGATCTCACCCCCACAACCCAAAAGATGTGCAGGGTAGGTGGATTGGCCGTGCTAAAATCGCCCCTTATTTGGAAAAAAAAAATTATTTTAAAAAATAAATAATCTGCCCTGACAATCCAACTTGCATACCAGCAAAAGGCACCTCCCTGCTGGAGGATGAGACCACACACAAGTCCATATATCTGTTTCCTCAACCAAGGATTCTCCCCACCATGGTTGCCAGTTCCATTTTTCACACGTGCTCTCACTCCTCTCTTTCTCTCTTTCCCCTCCAGCCCCAACCCAATCCCTGATAGGGTTCCTCTTGAACTCTTTCACCTCCACCATCTCCAGCGTGATGCCACAATAAAACACATCTTCGCCTCCCTTTCCTTGTTAGAATTGAGGGACTGTTTCTCCATGGCACCCTGGACCACTCAGTCAGCCCCAAACCTTTCCCATGGCATCTTCCTATTCAAACTTGAGAGATGCTACAGCTACCCTTTTGCCTACTACCCTCCTAACTATCCAAGGCTTCCATCTTCCAGGTGATTTATATGTACTTGGTGTAATTTAATATGTTGCATTCACTGATCACAATGTGATTTCTTCAACAGTGGAAGGAGTAAACCGGATGATCATTCAGTCAGTAAGTGTGACTCCAAGCTTTTGATTGCCTGTCATTTTAATTCTCGGTTCTGTTTTCACTCTGACCTCTCTGCTCTGTCTTCTCCACTGGTCCAATGAAGGTCAATATAAGTTTGAGGAACAGCAGCACCTCTTTTGATTTAATATTTTATGCTGAACTCCACAATTTTAGATTATAACCACTGCCCTCTTGCTTTTAGCGGCTGTTAGTAATGAATCTGTATTTACCCTTTTACACCTTCTCTAGGCCCATCTTTTACATTCCGTTTCCCTTGCAACTTCGCCCCTTTATCAATTAATCTGTCTGGCCTTCCACCTTTTCGTAGGTGTTTTAAACCTGTCACATCCTCTTAACTTTGGCCAGTTCTGTTTCTCTCTCCATAATATTTCCAGCATTTCTATTTTCATTCAGCCACCTTCTAGCACCACCCCTCCTGCTCCCCACAATCTAGGCACTGTGCAACCGAACTTGTGTGTAGCCTTATCTTTTTTTTTGTAAAATATTTTTATTCTGCATTTTCACATTTTCTTCAGAGTTTACATCCCACCAACAAGCAGTAAACAGTAACAAATACAAAGTCAATCCCCTTATCAACAACAGCAATCCCATCCTCCCACCACCCCAAACAATGGCCCACCTGACAAATAAAGCAAACACTCCCATGGTGGGAAAAATAAAGGGAAAAAAAAGAAAAAGGAATCGCGAATCGCCTATGGTCACCATTGCCCTATGGAGTCCTCCCCCTAACATTCAATGCTATCCAATCCCCGAAAGAGTACCGTAAATGACACCGATGAATTGTAACACCCCCCCCCCCCTCCCTGACTCCTCCCCTCCACGTCCTTTTATAAAACTCCTCTCCCCAACCTCTGTTCCTTCCCCCCAACTTTCCATCCCAGCTAGACTCATCGGAACCTGTTCTGTCAGGCTCCGATGACCGCAGCCCCCCCCCCCCCCCCCCCCCACCTCACTCCTGTTCACTGGCCGGCTTAGACCACGTGGAGGCCCCCGCCCGGGTCTCTTTCCCCCTTGCCCGGTCCCAGGAAAACCAAGAAATCTCCTTCCGCACACAAACCCCACATACACACCCAAGCCCCAAAGAACCATCATTTCAAGTGAAAGTCCCATCTCTTCCCTTGTCCAAATATATACAACGTTGGCTCATTTAGCACATAAACCAACAAGCAGTGAAAAAATACAGTTACCTGAAGTTACATCGGTACATGACCATTTCTCAATTCAGCCACAGTCCATCTGCCTTCGCAAACTCCTCTGCTGCTTCCGCCATCCCGAAATAAAAGTCCTTGGATTTGTAGTTCACCCTCAACGTGGCTGGGTATACTATGCCGCACTGCACCTTACTGATGTACAGTGCCTTCTTCACCCGGCTGAAGGCAACCTGCCACCTCGCCAGTTCCACCGTAAAGTCTTGATATATGTGTATACCAGTTCCAGCCCACTGCACCACCCGCTTCTGCTTTGCCCAGCACAGGACCTTCTCCTTCACACTGTACCTACGAAAACACGAGGTCACACCCATTGGCGGCTCACCCTCCTTTGGTACAGGCCTCACATGACCGATGAGCCGATCCAGTTCATATCAGGAGGGATCATCTCTCTCTTCCTCCCCCCCCCCCCCCCCCCCCCCCCCCCCAAGAGCTTCGCCAACATTGTGGCAAAATATTCAGTTGGCCTCGGGCCTTCCACTCCTTTGGGCAGACCCACAATTCTCAGATTCTGTAGCCTGGATTTGTTTTCCAAGTCGTCCATTTTGGCTCACAGAACCGTGCGCATCTCCTTCCCCATCGAGGTCAGTTGATCACTGTGCTGCAATAATGTCTCTTCCTTCAGCGCCTCATCTTGCTCCCACGCCACTTCCACCAGCACTTTCAATATCGCCCCCATCTCCTTCCTCATCGCCTCTATGTGTTTTGTGAGCTGCCTTTCGAATTCCGCAGCCATCAGCTTAATCATTTCTTCAGCTGTGGGCAATGCGGCCTCCCCTGGTGCTCCAGCCTCCACTTTTCTCACCGTCCCTGCGGTGACCTTTCCACTCCCTGACGGAATTTCAGCCGCTTTTTTCACGGCCGTTTTTTTACTTATTGTCGGCATTTCCCTTCACTGTGCCTTCTCCCTGCTTTTGCCACCTCCGTTGCCCCTGGGATCAGACGTTAAACCCCGAAAATGCCGTTCCCGAACGGGAGCCCTCCAATGAGCGGCTGCCTCCCGCCCATCGTCTGTGTGCGGCCTTATCAAGCAAGGTGGTGCCTTTACCGCCCTTGTTCCCTGTCCTGGCTACTCATCCCAGTTGAAGGTCCCACCTCTATGCTGTCCCCTGAAATACACAGTGTTGATATCTAAGTCTGGTGGCTAGCGAAGGTGTGTTCTCATCTTCACTGTCGTCTTGTTTTTTGCTCTAGTGCTTTTGAGCCACTGCCTGGCCAGGTGGCAATACTTTGGTATTGGAGAAAGGCTCAAAGGTAAGTAAGATCGAGGGGGTGTAGATTGTGAGGAGGAGCATTAGGTATGAGGATACCATGATCTCCAATGGTTTCAGCCCAGTACTAGCCACTCTTAATTATGGTGAACATTGGCTCCGGTCGTTTCTGCATTTCTCTCATCCTCGTTCTGAACTGATCTGACCCCATTCACTTCATTTTTCTTCCAATATACAACACATGGTGTTGAATTTTGCAACCAAGTGTCTGACCATGTCAAATTAAATTTGTGGGGAGCTCACGTGACATGAGTATGGTAGCAGCTACATTTTTGCCAGCTCTGACTCATCTTTTAGAACATAGAACATAGAACGATACAGCACAGTACAGGCCCTTCGGCCCTCGATGTTGCACCGACATGGAAAAAAACTAAAGGCCATCTAACCTACACTATGCCCTTATCATCCATATGCTTATCCAATAAACTTTTAAATGCCCTCAATGTTGGCGAGTTCACTACTGTTGCAGGTAGGGCATTCCATGGCCTCACCACTCTTTGCGTAAAAAACCCACCTCTGACCTCTGTCCTATATCTATTACCCCTCAATTTAAGGCTATGTCCCCTCGTGCTAGCCACCTCCATCCGCGGGAGAAGGCTCTCGCTGTCCACCCTATCTAACCCTCTGATCATTTTGTATGCCTCTATTAAGTCACCTCTTAACCTTCTTCTCTCTAACGAAAACAACCTCAAGTCCATCAGCCTTTCCTCATAAGAATTTCCCTCCATACCAGGCAACATCCTGGTAAATCTCCTCTGCACCCTTTCCAAAGCTTCCACGTCCTTCCTATAATGAGGCGACCAGAACTGTACGCAATACTCCAAATGCGGCCGTACTAGAGTTTTGTACAACTGCAACATGACCTCATGGCTCCGGAACTCAATCCCTCTACTAATAAAGGCCAACACACCATAGGCCTTCTTCACAACCCTATCAACTTGGGTGGCAACTTTCAGGGATCTATGTAAATGGACACCGAGATCCCTCTGCTCATCCACACTACCAAGAATTTTACCATTAGCCAAATATTCCGCATTCCTGTTATTCTTTCCAAAGTGAATCACCTCACACTTCTCCACATTAAACTCCATTTGCCACCTCTCAGCCCAGCTCTGCAGCTTATCTATGTCCCTCTGTAACCTGCAACATCCTTCCGCACTGTCTACAACTCCACCGACTTTAGTGTCGTCTGCAAATTTACTCACCCATCCTTCTGCGCCCTCCTCTAGGTCATTTATAAAAATGACAAACAGCAACGGCCCCAGAACAGATCCTTGTGGTACGCCACTCGTAACTGAACTCCATTCTGAACATTTCCCATCAACTACCACTCTCTCTCTTCTTTCAACTAGCCAATTTCTGATCCACATCTCTAAATCACCCTCAATCCCCAGCCTCCGTATTTTCTGCAATAGCCGACCGTGGGGAACCTTATCAAACGCTTTACTGAAATCCATATACACCACATCAACTGCTCTACCCTCGTCTACCTGTTCAGTCACCTTCTCAAAGAACTCGATAAGGTTTGTGAGGCATGACCTACCCTTCACAAAACCATGCTGACTATCCCTAATCATATTATTCCTATCTAGATGATTATAAATCGTATCTTTTATAATCCTCTCCAAGACTTTACCCACCACAGACGTTAGGCTCACCGGCCTATAGTTACCGGGGTTATCTCTACTCCCCTTCTTGAACAAAGGGATCACATTTGCTATCCTCCAGTCCTCTGGCACTATTCCTGTAGCCAATGATGACCTAAAAATCAAAGCCAAAGGCTCAGCAATCTCTTCCCTGGCTTCCCAGACAATCCTAGGATAAATCCCATCAGGCCCCGGGGACTTATCTATTTTCACCTTGTCCAGAATTGCCAACACTTCTTCCCTACGCACCTCAATGCCATCTATTCTAATAGCCTGGGTCTCAGCATTCTCCTCCACAATATTATCTTTTTCTTGAGTGAATACTGACGAAAAGTATTCATTTAGTATCTCGCTTATCTCCTCAGCCTCCACACACAACTTCACACCACTGTCCTTGACTGGCCCTACTCTTACCCTAGTCATTCTTTTATTCCTGACATACCTATAGAAAGCTTTTGGGTTTTCCTTGATCCTACCTGCCAAAGACTTCTCATGTCCCCATCTTGCTCGTCTCAGCTCTCTCTTTAGATCCTTCCTCGCTTCCTTGTAACTATCAAGCGCCCCAACTGAAACTTCACGCCTCATCTTCACGTAGGCCTCCTTCTTCCTCTTAACAAGAGATTCCACTTCTTTGGTAAACCACGGTTCCCTCGCTCGACCCCTTCCTCCCTGCCTGACTGGTACGTACTTATCAAGAACATGCAATAGCTGTTCCTTGAACAAGCTCCACATATCCAGTGTGCCCAACCCTTGCAGCCTACTTCTCCAACCTACACATCCTAAGTCATGTCTAATGGCATCATAATTGCCCTTCCCCCAGCTATAACTCTTGCCCTGCGGGGTATACTTATCCCTTTCCATCACTAACGTAAAGGTCACCGAATTGTGGTCACTGTTTCCAAAGTGCTCACCTACCTCCAGATCTAACACCTGGCCTGGTTCATTACCCAAAACCAAATCCAATGTGGCCTCGCCTCTTGTTGGCCTGTTAACATATTGTGTCAGGAAACCCTCCTGCACACATTGTACAAAGAACGACCCATCTAATGTACTCGAACTACATCTTTTCCAGTCAATATTTGGAAAGTTAAAGTCTCCCATAACAACTACCCTGTTACTTTCGCTCTTTTCCAGAATCATCTTCGCCATCCTTTCCTCTCCATCCCTAGAACTATTAGGTGGCCTATAGAAAACTCCCAACAGGGTGACCTCTCCTTTCCTGTTTCTAACCTCAGCCCATACTACCTCGGAAGAAGAGTCCCCATCTAGCATCCTTTCCGCCACCGTAATACTGTCCTTGACTAGCAGCGCCACACCTCCCCCTCTTTTGCCCCCTTCTCTGAGCTTACTAAAACACCTAAACCCCGGAACCTGCAACAACCATTCCTGTTAATCTTTATTTTTATTCTTGTGTATATTTCTTTTGATCTACATGGTTAGTGTAATGTACCAAGAGTTGTTGGTCAATGTTTCAGCTTTACTGAGTCATGATGAGAGGCTTTGATCCTTGTTCATTTGTAGCAGCTGGAAGGAGTTGGGCTGGGCACTGTCTTTGGTGGTACAGCTACGTTTAGGAGGATTCCCACCCCGATGGTATGGTATTTACCGGCGGATGACTGACTGCGAGGAAGTTAATCCGTCTGAAAGGCTGGGCTCTGTGGTGCGGAGCGTCAAGGCCCGGTTTCAGGAGTTGCGAGGTGTCTTTATGGAGGCAGTGGCAACGCACAAAGAGGTTCTTGTGACAGAGAGAGCATTGTCATTGGTGGCAGCCTGCCTCTGCACGGTTTGGGTCCTTTTGCATGGCTTGTTGTCCTTCCTGTTGCGTTCTGATGAGCAAGCAGGAGCCCTGCTGAGCCTGGCGTCTCCAGTGAGATGGTGGAGCTCTTCCCACCCAAGTTTGTGAACTGGCTGCCATGTTTCAGGAATCAGGAGGTCGGGCAGCTTAAATATGATGGAGCGCATTGAATCCTAGGTTGGGATGGGCCTGTTTCTGGTGTCGGATGAGAGGGCTAGAGTTTGCCTGAGCCACCTGGGCCATACCCCACTGTGGGAGCCTAAGTTGTGGATTGCCTAGGCCCGGTCGGGTCAGCAGACTGGAAGTAATGAAGCTCGTGTTCGGATTGTTGCAATCAATGGACGATCATGAAGAACGCTCATTAATTTCAATCCTGCTTTATTCTTAACGGCTACTTTGTGCACCAGTGGAGTGGTCCTTACCCTGATGACTACCTCACTCAGTTGTGATCCTGGACTTTAATCCCTGTTAATAATGATGTTGTCTGTTATTGTCATTTTATCTGCTTGCTGGGAGGTAGATTCTTTGGGGGTGATATCCTGCGCAGTTAATTATCCTAAATAAGGTTTTATCATGTTAAGCTGATTGTTGGTTGCAAGTTTTGTGGCACAGTTTCTTTATCCTATTATATCCTTTTGGGCGGGGGGGTTTAGTAGGATGAGCAGAGCTGGAGGGTGTGGGTGGTAAGGTTTGTTCTGTCAAAGAACATTACAGCACAGGAACAGGCTCTTTGGCCCACCAAGCCTGTACTGATCCAGACCTGGGGCTGGAGATGGGGTGGATTCTCACTCTGGGCTCTTGTTCTCTTTTTACCTTCTCTATGGGAGACCCTGGGTTGATAATGTGGGGCTGGTTGTGCCTGGTCCTCTTGTTTATCTTGTCTTTTGCCACCTGAAAGTGCAGGGTGGCTTCCTGTTCCAGCCTGGATCTGGAGAAGACTTCAAATTGCACTGTAAGAGTTAGCCAAATCCCCCTTGTTACTGTGCCCTCGGGATATTGCTTTTGTCTTCTGACGTTCTGTTTTTAAGCTCTGGGTTTGACGTCGGGCTAAATTATTGTTGGTTTGGGTTGTACCTTTTGTATGTTGACACCCGTGATTGTTTTATGTGAATTGGTGTAAAAATTGAAAAATTTGAAAACACAGACATTTTAAAAAAAAAAAAATTATTTGCAACTTTCTCCAGGTCTTCAAGTGCTTGGTTAGACCCAATGCTGCCCACCCCCAATTTGGTAACACTGAGGAATTTGACGATCTTCTATTGAACTTGTGAATCCAGACCATGAAAAACGGATGATTCAACAGCAGTCCCTGGACACTCCTACTTGGCACTCTTTCCGGGCAACACCCACTATCTTAACTAGTACATGCAGTTCCCTCTCCCAAAGTCCTATTCACCACCAAAATTCTACCTAGTATTCCCAGTTCCTCAGGCTCACATTAACAGCCTTGCACTAAGACACAAAACAAGTTCTGTGAAAAAACAGGTACGCTGCCACAGTATGGAGGTTAATAGTGTCCACTTGAGATGGCACTACCTGGAAGGCTTATTAATCTCCCATTTCTGAAATCGGACTGGTTGCCATCTGCTAGTTTATCTTCCACAGATAATCACCAAAATTGTAACTAACCCGTTCCATTACAATTCCAGTTCCCAGGAAACGATGGCTCTGCATTTACTGAAGGGTGTTGCATTACACCTGTTGAAGATAGCTAATGGGAAGGCTTCTTTCCCACCCTGTGGCTCCTCCTTTTCCTAGATAGCCATTGGCACTTTGTAAATGTTGTAAACTTGACAGTAACAGGAAGGTCCCTGTACGGATTACTTTTGGCCTGCAACAGGATCTTACTGCAATTGATGGTCACTTGAGGTACCAGTAGGAACTGCTTTGATGGATGTTGTCTTTCCTGATTAATCTCCGAAATGTTACCTATTTTCTGTTCATGCCCCATTTTCATCGATAAGCCTCACTGACCACCCCCTTTCCTTTGGGGAAGGAAACCTGTTGTGTTGCTCAGTCTGGCCTGCTATGTGACTCCAGTTGCACACCATTGTGGCTGATAGCCCTCTGAAGAGGCCTAGCAAACCAGCCTGATTCATTCAAGATCAAGATGATGATAACCACCTTCTGAAGAAAATGGGTAACAAATGTGGTCTATCCAGTGGTGCACACCTCCTCAGAAAAAAATGTACTGGAACGTTTCTTACAGACATTTTGGTCTCTACAGCTTTGCTCATTTCCATTTTGTCCCTCTGCTTATTTTTCTTAAAGTATTGATGGTTCCTGCAATGTCCCAATGGATTTTCTCACTTTTTCCTTTGCAGATTTTGCATTTATTTATTTGTTTGGTCCACACTTTCTAGATCTTGTTATGCATTAATGTTTATTACTCCTTGAAGATATTCTATTTGCTTTTAACTGTTTTTCTTAACCATGGCTTCAGGTGATTGGTTTAAACTCTTCATCCCCTCCATGGTGATTAGTTTAAGCTCTTCATTCCTTCGATGGTGATTGGTTTAAACTCTTCATTCTCTCAAAGGTGATTGGTTTAAACTCTTCATTCCGTTGATGGTGATTGGTCTAAGATCTTCATTCCTTCAATGGCACTGACTATCAAATTCTTTCCCACTTTGTTATTCTTCCAGTTCTTGCTGGAAACACTAACACTAGTTCCACCTGTTACTGTAATTATTAAAAATAGGCATTACACATTTACTGTAAATTTTAGGCTGCTATTTACTATAAGCCTCTAGGTTTCCACTATGAACATTACTGTGGTTGAGTTGACTGACAGTGCTGGTTTCGAACTCATGCACCACAACCATTGACTTTCACTTTCCAATTATCTCCATGTAATCCAGCTCTGTTGTACACACTTGTGCAGCTAATCATGAGTTATTGTAATCATACGGTCTCAGTGCCCACAGTTACTAGAACTAACTAAACCATCTGATTATAGTGTTCAATCCCAGCTCTTTTGTTGCTGTTGTTTCAAAATTCCCCCTTTTCCCATGGTAACCTTGGCGAGGATATGGAAGAGATTTCTCGAATGCGGTACCAGTGATGAGAAACTTCAGTCCTGTGGAGTGATTTGGAGAAGCTGGGGTCGTTTCCCTTCGTTTAGAGAAGGTTAAGAGGCGATTGGATAAGTGTTCAAAATAACGAATGGCTTCCACTGAATAAATAAGGTAAAGCTTTGGCAGAAGGTTTGGTAACCAGAGGACACGATTTTAAGGTGGTTGCTGAAAGAAGCTGAGACCACATGAGGTGAATTTCTTTACACACCAAGTTCTTTTGATCTGGAATATACAGTGCTTTAGAAAATGAAGGATGCAGATTCAATGGTAGCATTCAAAAGGAACGGGCAGAATTCTGACAAAGAGCTAGCACATAGGAACTGTTAAAGCTCAGGAGGCCCAAGAAGGTCAATTCAAAACAACTTTAATTCAACAACAAAAGTAGTGGTCGCAGCGTGGCTTACAGATCCAAGGATCCAATCGGGACTACTGATCTTGCCGGTCCCCATCCGGGCTGGCTTTTGAGGCGATTTTGACCAGCCCCAACTGATGGATCTCCACCTACTCGCGGGGGAGCTCATATTCCATAAGTCCCTCGGGGAGATCAATGGGCTGTCCCCATGGGCCTCGCGAGGGTTATTCACAGCTCCAGGGTCCCAGGTTCGATTCTGGCTTGGGTCACTGTCTGTGTGGAGTCTGCACATTCTCCGTGTGTGCGTGGGTTTCCTCCGGGTGCTCTCGTTTCCACCCACAGTCCAAAGATGTGCAGGTTAGGTGGATTGGCCATGATAAATTGCCCTTAGTGTCCAAAATTGCCCTTAGTGTTGGGTGGGGTTACTGGGTTATGGGGATAGGGTGGAGGGTGGACCTTGGGTGGGGTGCTCTTTACAAGAGCTGGTGCAGACTCGATGGGCCGAATGGCCTACTTCTGCACTGTAAATTCTATGAAAAACAATGGGCCGAATGGGCTTCCCTTGTGCTGTATTTATTCTAAGATGCTCCAATAAAGTTCTAACCATGATTCTACAAAATTTAGTTGACAACTCTTAAATGGGTCGCGTATTGCCTATTGCTCCTTCTCTGCGCTAACAATAAATTTGGAAGTCATAGCAGCAAACGCCTTTTTTCAATATATATTTAAAGTACCCCAATTTTTTTTTTCAATTAAAGGGTAATTTAGCATGGCGAGTCCACCTACCCTGCGCATCTTTTTGTGGGTTGTGGGGTGAGACCCACACAGACGCTGGGAGAATGTGCAAATTCCACACAGACAGTGACCCGGGGCCGGGATACAACCTCGGCACCATGAGGCAGCAGTGCTAATGGCTGCAAATTCCTGAGTAGTTTTTAAAAAATAAATTGACAGTATCCAATTGATTTTTTTTCCCAATTAAGGGGCAATTTAGCGTGGCCAATCCACCTACCCTGCACATCTTTGGATTGTGGGGGCGAGACCCACGCAGACATGGGGAGAATGTGCAAACTCCACACGGACAGTGACCCGGGGCCGGGATCAAACCTGGGACCTTGGCGCTGTGAGGCAGCAGTGCTAACCACTGCACCACCGTGCTGCCCTATTCCTGAGTAGTTTTTTAAAAATGTTTTTATTCTTGTTTTTCACATTTTCATCTAAATTTAAACCCACCAACAAACAATGAACAATAACAAATACAATGTCAATCCCCTGGTCAACAATCCCCTCCCCCACCAACCCCCAAGCAACCCTCAACATTTTAAATACAAACGTCAAAGAAAAGGAATCAGGAATCCACTATCCACCCCATACATAGTCATCAACAACATACACAGTCCAAACCACCACCCCCACCCCAACACCCCCCCAATGTGTGACGTCATCTAATTCTTGAAAATGCGTGATGAGCAAAGCCCATGAATTGTAGAACCCCTCCTTCCTTCCCCTCAACTCAAACTTCACCTTCTCGAGTGTTAGAAATTCCAACAGATCCCCCTGCCATGCTAGGGCACAGGGTGGAGAGACCGCCCTCCCACCCCAATAGGATCCGCCTTCAGGCGATCAGCGAGGTGAAGGCTAAAACAGTGGTCCACCTGATCCTCTACCCCTCAGGCTGCCCTGCGCCACGACCACCCTCTCCAGCGGCACGATCCGATCACTCTGGTTGGTTGCGGCCTTTTCCATGTCTTTGGTAGACCTTTGGGCTTCCAGTCTCTTCTCCGTTCCGCTCTGGGCGAGCTGTATTTGGGCCAGGGTCTTAGCCACCGCGTCTTTCACTGTGGCCTCTGTCTGCTTTTACTTCCGCCTTTATCTCCTGCTGCTGCTCCCTTAGTGCCTCAGTGAAGGATGCTTTCCAGCCCCCCATCCCCCACCCCGCGGTGCAGGATGGGTTTGTTTGTGTCTGCCTTGCTCCTTTTGCTCCAGTGAGACTTGCATTCTGCCGCCTCCTGCACTAGTTGACTCATCAGAGTGTAGCCGTTCCAGGCCCTTCCACTCCTGGTCTCTGTTTGGCCCCGGTTTTTCTTATATTCCCCCTCTCTTTTTTCCTTCCTCTGACTTATTAAGCTTGGGGAATGAGTTCTTGTTTTTTTTGGCGAGTTTTTGTTGAAAAATGACTATTTTCAGGTCCACATGAGGAGAGCCACCTGACGTGTGACTGCTCAGCACATCGATGTCACCGGAAGTCCGTATAATGCCATCTGAACTCGGCCGAAAGCCGCTCGCCTCTTTGCCAGCTCCACCGTAAGTCCTGGTATATGCAAACTCCGGCACCTCCCGCTTCTGCTTCACCCAGTTCAACACCTTCTCCTTCGTGTGGTACCTGTGGAAGCAGATAATCACTGCTCTTGGCGGCTCACTTAAATTTGGCTTCGGCCTCAGCGACCGATGAGCTCGGTCCAGTTCATACCAAGAGGGCTCCTCTCCCCCATCAACTCCGCCAACATCTTGGCGAAGTACTCTGTCAGCCTTGAGCTCTCTACCCTTCAGGAAAGCCCACAATCCTCAAATTTTGCTGCCTCGCGCGGTTCTCCAGCTTTGCTCGAAGCCCCTTATTGGCCTCAACCACCCTCCGCAGCTCATCCCCCATCGAGGAGAGCTGATCACTGCTGCGACATGGCCTCCTCCACTCCCTTCATCTTCTCACTCCACTCCCTCACCTCGGCTGATGTCTTCGCCACAGCTACTCTCACTGGGGCAACTGCCTTCTCCACCAACATCTTCAAAGCCACCGCCATCTCCTTCCTCGACGCCTCCATGTGCTTCGCAAACTGCTTCTTCAGCTCCAAATACATCACCTCAGTCATCCTCTTTGCTGTAAGCAGTGCGGCGCCACCCGGCAGCCCAGCCTCCGCCATCTTGCCAGCTCCCGGGCTGGCCCTCTCACTCAGCGGTGAACCCTCGCTCCCTCCCTCCTTCCCGGCTGTTTTTCTTAAACCCTTGCCTTCCTTGTATATTCCGTCATTCAATCATTCGCAAATTGCCCCAGGACCGGACTTTAAAACTCCTAAAAGCACGCCTCAAGCAGGAGCCACCCAACGTGCGACTTCCCCTCTTCATGTCGCCACCGGAAGTCCCTCACTGAGTAGTTTTGTGTTGGTTATTGAAAGGTTGTTTACTATTTTTAATCTAGAGCTGAATGTTGGGCAATGAGCTCACGATTTTTACAGCAAGAATTTGGAATGGGCGCAGAATAGAATTGCTAGAATAGCACCAGGGATATAGTTATGTAGAAATAGTCGAGATGCTGAGATTGTTCTCCTCAGAGATGGATTTATGATGAGTGAATGGAGGTTGTTCAAAATTGTGAGGGACTTTGAAAAGAGTCGATAGGAAGATATGGACACAGATTTTGGGTTTAGGGAGGATGAGTTATCTGGAATACCGGAAAGGTTGATGAAAATCGATTTGAGACTGGGGATGATTATGGAATTCTGAATTGCGTAGAATGGTGACGTTTGCACTGTCTCTTTCAGCTAGCGAGTGACAAAGCCAGTATTATAGTACATGGCAAGGGCCAAAGACAACGGTTTCACTCTTTCCAATGTTTAGTTGGAATACGTTTTGAGTCACTTATGCCTTGACGTCTCATGACGTGATAGACAAGCTGCGCTGACCCTGTGCCTGCAGATGATGCTAACAAGGGATTTCAGAAAGAAAATGGGACCAAGATTACATCAATGAGGTCTACAGAAGAGGCAGGAAGAGAAGGCACTGCTGGGGACTTGCTGGGCTGGTCACATTCAAAGGAATCTATAAGGACTGCAGGTTTCATTAAGCAATTGATAGGTAGATCTGTTATCACCAGCCAATCTGAACAATTCATTTATTCCAGGCAGCAAAGATGGGAAAGAGACTGGGTGACAGCGATATGGGAGACGGTTTAGTAAAAATAAAGGGAGCATCAAAGACTGAGATGTCATGATAAGTGCAGAGCCAGAGAAGAGGAGATTTGACTGTGAATTCATGAAGGAGTCGGGAGTGTTTAACCCCCCAGTTTGCAGTGAGGGTAACCGGTAAATTTCAGAGGGCAGGTCACAAGATGTCAGGATGAAATACCAGGCTTTCTTTTTTTTTTAAACCCAGGCATTGCCATTTGTAAAGAAGGTGACAGTTGAATATTGGATATAGTGAGGGGAGGTCCATTTGTAATTTTTGCCAGAATGGCAAACGAGCAGATGTGGAGCAGTGACCCCTTTATTGACTCAGCCGACTTTCTGTTCTATTTACTTTGAAAGTGACCCCAAAATGTTCGTGTAGAGCCTGTGCAACATTACTGCAAATATGCATCGAACGACACGTTTACAATGCAAGTTTAATGTGGATGTGAAACAGTTTCACATTTACGAGGGCAGCACATGAGTTAGCACTGGCTGCTATCTCACAGCACCAGGTACCCGGGTTCAATTCCGATCTTTGGTGTCTGTGTGGAGTTTGCACATTCTCCCCGTGTCTGTGTGGGTTTCCTCCCACAGTCTAAGGAAATGCAGGTTAGGTGGATTGGCAAGCTAAATTGCCCCTTAGTGTCCAAAGGTTGAGTGGGGTTATGGGGATATGGCGGGGAAGTGGGCCTAGGTAGGGTGCTCCTTCAGAGGGTCAGTGCAGACTCGATGGGCAGAATGGTCTCCTTCTGTACTGTCGGGATTTTATGAATTCTATTCTACTTTTCACGTACACCAACACTGAACTTGCAATGTAAATCCATGTATGAGTCAATGCCTGAGCTAGCTCTGACAGAAGGACAAGATAATTCTGGAGCAGTGCTGGGAAACCTGTGGGCCTCATGCAGCCCATCAGGGTTCTGAGTGTGGCCTGAGAGATTTTGTTGACCTTTGCCCACGCGCAGAGTTACCAGACTCCGCTGCTTTCTGTTCGCCAAGTTTGTTTTCCTACCTGTTACCAACGTGATATGCACGTTAAGGAAGGGCTCGTGAAATGAGATGTTGTACACTCCGCTGCATCCAATCAGTACAATTGGCACATCTCACAAATTCTAGGCATGCAAGAGCAGTTGACAAAAAATCCCTATCCGGGGAGACCATCTTAATTACAACATGATGGACATGGAAGTTGCGTTTTTTAATGTTAAGTAAGGCAAGCGTAAATAGTTCTTTTGTTTTTACCATTTTAAGTTGATGACAGTTCTATTATATGAATGATAAAATGTATTTTATCCTATTCATGGGATCATGCCCAATTTCAATCTTGCGGCCCATTGAGATGATAAAGGGCCACTCATAGAGACCACTGGCCAGCCTGGATTGCCTATCACAGCTCTGGAGAAAATAGTCCCGCACCATAGAATCCCTGCAGTGCAGAATGAGGCCATTCGGCCCATCGAGTCTGCACCGAACCTCTGAAAGAGCAGCCTACCAGGGCCTACTCTCTCACCCTACCCCGTAACCCCACCTAACCTAAATAGCTTTGGACGCTAAGCGGCAACTTTAGCATGGCCAATCCACCCAACTGCTCTGGTGTGGCAGTGCCTAGGGCTTTAATACCAATGTGCCATCAAACAGGTTTACAAAATGTTCAAGGGCTCCACAAGATCTCACTGTCCTTTCCCTTTTATAAAGCTCTGGGATTTTTGTGGCTGAATTTTCCCAGTTGCGTCAGGAGCCTGATTTCAAGGCCATTTATTCAAGCCCATGTTTCTTGGCAGCGCTCCCAGTGTCACATGTTGTGAGGAGGGAGGCTACTTTTGAAATAGTCATTCATAAAATACAATCTTCACTGGCAAGACCCCCTTTTATTGCCCATCTCTAAATGCCCTTGAGAAGGTGTTGGTGAGCTTCTTATTGAACCGCTGCAGAACATCATGTGTGGGCACATCTGCAGTGTTAGGAAGGGAGTTCCAGGATTTTGTCCAGCGACAGTAAAAAAATAAATATTGATATAGTGCAGAGCTTAACTGACAAACTGCTCCAGAACCGAAATATGCAATGAGAGAGGCTGAAGGGATGTCCAGCCAGTAGAAGCACTGGGAGTGATGGTTAGGAAGAGGGAGAACTAAATGTTGCCTCAAAAAAGCATCTAGAAGGAATAATAAAAAAACAAGGCCAAGAACTGTGAGGGCATTCAGCCACACAAGTGAATCCTTTGATCCTTGCACCTCCCCAATACCAGCAGTTACAGGAGCCTCTGATGTCCCTCTCGCCTCCCACCTAAGAGAGTGCCTTCAAAGTGTTGCCGGATTCCAGACATAACGAGTGAGCCCTTTGAAATGCTGGGAAACTTGCATCACTCTCAGAAAATTTCCCTTAATTGAGCCTTAATTATCTTGATTGCCTCCGCACCGACATGGAATGGGGTTGCTGCTCCCGATGGTTGGCCACCCCAGGCAACTGGCCCAGAGGTGGGACGATCGGGGAGTCATCCCAATTGGGGTTTCCACTACCTTTTCACTTCCAGAACCATCTCCACAGAGCTTGGAAAACTCCCCACTTGGCCTCATCATTTACATTAATAGTTACTGAGATCTCTGCACATTGTGTATCCAGGCATGCAAAGAGCTCTGTGCTAAACAGGGTCATTAACTTCCCAGCTCGACAAGAGCCAAGAAATATCTGAGGCCAGCAGTTCACTGTACGTGAAACTGAAGTCTTTCACCATGCAGTGTACCCATTTCATTCCCTCTTTAATATTGTGAAGGCCCTGTGTTCATACTCAATGTTGTGTGACCCATTTCCTTGATTTAAAGTGCATTATACTGGGCTGGATTCTCCGTTTGGGAGACTATATTCTCCAGTCAGAACTGAATTGCATGCAATTTGTGTTCCCGCTGGGAGCGCTGTTTCGAGCAAATTCAGGTCATGCAAATGGGCCAGCACTCTGCCCACGTGAAACGCGTGCGATTCACTGGGGCCAGGATTTGCATTAAAGAGCCTGACAAGCCGGGGCTGCTTCGAAGCACATCACTCCCCACACGCTCTCATTCCAGATTCCAGCCAAGAAGATGGTTGCATGGAGACCTGCCCCCGCCCCCTCCCCCCCCCCCCCCCCCCCCCCCCCCCAATTACGTGAGTCCAAGGTGCACAGAATGCTTGATGCAGTCAGGGGGAAGAGGGACACCCTCTTCCCCAGGGTGGGTTGCCGACTGAAGTCTGCCATTGTCAACAGTGCCTGGGAGGAGGTGGCAGAGGTGGTCAGTGCTGCCAGCCTCACTAGATAGACTGTAACACAATGTCGCAAGAAGTTAAATTATCTCCTTCGGGTAGCTCGTGTGAGTTACCCCCTCTGTGCCCTGGCATCACTCCCGTCCCTCACTCCCCCTATCACCCCCCCCCCCCCCCCCCCCCCCCCCCAATCAATCCTCCACATGCCACCAAGTACAAACCCACCATAGAACTCACCTCCATGCATCTCACGATGCCTTACATGTGTCCTCAAGGATAAGGCGGTCCATAATAGGTGAGATAGCCAGAAGATAGGTGGGGGAGTAACCTGGACATTCTGGTCCAGACCCCAGCTGAGTGTTGTGTTCTGCTGCTACCGATAACACAGGCTGCTACTTGATGCAGTCTTAACTAAAGGATGCTCCAGACTCTGAAATGAGTTCACCGTGTTTATTGAACTGTTAACAGTTCTCAAATGAGTTTGACACTCTGCTAATCTAACTGTAGTAACTCAGTCTAACTGTACCAGCTTGCTCTAAGCCATGTGCTGGGATGTGATGCTGCTGATCAACCCTGTCTAACTCTCTAGATGTCTGTCTGTGGAAAGAGGCAGGGTGTGAGTGCCTCGTTCCTTTTATAGTGTTTATGTCATGCCCCCTTGTGGTGTCCTGACTGCCCATTGGTTGTGTCCTATTCTGAGTGTTCATTGGTTGCATGTTTGCATATCATGACAGTGAGGAGAGGGCCCTGTGACTCGCGGGCGAGGCAAAGGAGAGAGCAGTGGCAGCAATGGAGGTCAGCATGTTCTGTAATAGGTGAGAGCCCAATGCAAGGCTGATGTCCCTATCACAACTGAGTCACCCCTCTCCCACAAATCAGTCTATCTCACCCATGCCTTTTGTCTTGCAGGATCACCATCAGACAAATCCGGGCCGTCCGGGGTCGCTGCCCCTCCAGCCAGATCCCCACTACACCCCGGAGCACCAGTCTGGGGAAGTCACCGACTTCTTGTCACTGCAGTCACCTGCACCCTCCACCATCACAAAGACTATCACCTTGGTGGGACATGTTAGTGCTGAGGCTCCAAGCTCACCATCTGGTGAACACCATATACTTGCTGCAGCACATCAGGTGGAGGTAGGGATTCCAGAGGGAGAGGGCAAGTGGAGGGCTGCCCAATTCCAGGAACAGTTGTAGTCTGGACAGGTATCGTGCTTCTGGAAAAGGTGATCCCATCACTGGTACAGATGCAGATGCCGAGCCAGAATCTACAGGAGGGGCTGTCAGCAACTTTCCAGCACCTGCAGGTACAGCTGGAGGAGTCCAACCATTTTCAGACACCGGAGATGTTGCCGACAATGCATGGTACCCAGGCCAACACTGAAAGGGTGGTTTCCGCAGTGGTAGGCCTGGGGCAAGACAGATTAATGGGGCAAGACATACAAGACCTGGGGCACTATGCGGTCAATGGCTGACAATCAGGGCATGGGATGTTAGTCACAGGCAGGCAGATATGTCCTAGGTGCAGATGGACATTGCAGTAGTGCTCCAGAGCTTGACCCAGTCACAAAGGGTCATGGCAGAGAGCATCGAGAGAATTGGCCAGACGCTGACTGACCTTGGCCAATAACAGAGAGGAGGGAAAGTGGGGGGTGGGGAAGAGGAGGGAAAGTGGGGGGTGGGGAGGAGGAGGGAAAGTGGGGGGGGGAGGGAGGAGGAGGGAAAGTGGGGGGGGGGAGGGGAGGAGGAGGGAAAGTGGGGGGGAGGGAGGAGGAGGGAAAGTGGGGGGGGAGGGAGGAGGGAGGGAAAGTGGGGGGGGGAGGGAGGAGGAGGGAAAGTGGGGGGGGAGGAGGAGGGAAAGTGGGGGGGAGGAGGAGGGAAAGTGGGGGGGAGGAGGGAAGGGGGGGGGGGAGGAGGAGGAACAGTGAGGGGGAGGAGGAGGGAAAGTGGGGGGGGAGGAGGGAAAGTGGGGGGGAGAGGGAGGAGGGAAAGTGGGGGGGAGGAGGAGGGAAAGTGGGGGGGAGGAGGGGGGAAAGTGGGGGGGAGGAGGAGGAAAGTGGGGGGGGAGGAGGAGGGAAAGTGGGGGGGGAGGAGGAGGGAAAGTGGGGGGGAGGGAGGAGGAGGGAAAGTGGGGGGAGGAGGAAGGGAAAGTGGGGGGGAGGGGAAGGGAAAGTGGGGGGGGAGGAGGAGGGAAAGTGGGGGGGGGAGGGAGGAGGAGGGAAAGTGGGGGGGGAGGGAGGCGGAGGGAAAGTGGGGGGGAGGAGGGAAAGAGGGGGGAGGAGGAGGGAAAGTGGGGGGAGGGAGGAGGAGGGAACGTGGGGGGGCGGAGGAAAGTGGGGGGAGGAGGCGGGAAAGTGGGGGGGGAGGAGGAGGGAATGGTGGGGGGGGGAGGAGGAGGGAATGTGGGGGGGGGGGAGGAGGAGGGAAAGTGGGGGGGGAGGAGGAGGGAGGGAAAGTGGGGGGAGGAGGAGGAACGTGGGGGGGGGAGGAGGAGGGAAAGTGGGGGGGGAGGAGGAGGGAAAGTGGGGGGGAGGAGGAGGAGGAAAGTGGGGGGGAGGAGGAGGGAAAGTGGGGGGGAGGAGGAGGGAAAGTGGGGGGGAGGAGGAGGGAAAGGGGGGGAGGAGGAGGGAAAGTGGTGGGGGGAGGAGGAGGGAAAGTGGGGGGGAGGAGGAGGGAAAGTGGGGGGGAGGAGGAGGGAAAGTGGGGGGAGGAGGAGGGAAAGGTGGGGGGGAGGAGGAGGGAAAGTGGGGGGGGGAGGAGGAGGAGGGAAAGTGGGGGGGGAGGAGGAGGGAAAGTGGGGGGGGGGAGGAGGAGGGAAAGTGGGGGGGGAGGAGGAGGGAAAGTGGGGGGGAGGAGGAGGGACAAGTGTGGGGGGGGAGGAGGAGGGAAAGTGGGGGGGGGAGAGGAGGGAAAGTGTGGGGGGGAGGAGGAGGGAAAGTGTGGGGGGGGAGGAGGAGGGAAAGTGTGGGGGGGGAGGAGGAGGAAAGTGTGGGGGGGGGAGGAGGAGGGAAAGGGGGGGGGGAGGAGGAGGGAAAGTGTGGGGGGGGAGGAGGGAAAGTGGGGGGGTAGAGGAGGGAAAGTGGGGGGGTAGAGGAGGGAAAGGGGGGTAGAGGAGGGAAAGGGGGTAGAGGAGGGAAAGGGGGGTAGAGGAGGGGAAAGGGGGGTAGAGGAGGGAAAGGGGGTAGAGGAGGAAAGGGGGGTAGAGGAGGGAAA